>NW_001884563.1:698741-950457 GCF_000146915.1 Parastagonospora nodorum SN15 | reverse complement strand
CGTATGTCATCAACCTCTGCATAACTAGTTTTTTTCCGCCATCGCCAGCTGTTAGAAGTGCAACACTGTGGCGCTCCCACTCGGTCCCAGCACCGCCTTTCCTCAGCTTTGGTGTGCCTTCCGTCTTGTGATGTCCCAGCCCATTATGGTGATGCTCATCCGCGCTGCCCATGGCTATTATGGAAATGCAATCCCGGTTTCGCCGCAAGCGCCTCTCGAATTTCATCGACGCTCTTGTCAGCCCATCCAGCGCTTGACAAGTGACTAAGAGGATACAGCAGTTCATTTTCTTCCCTCCCCACAACCTCCTCCCACTTTGGCGCTGGCTGTGACATGATGATGTCCACGTCCTTGCGAATCTGCTCACAGAATGCGTCGAGTGGGAGATCGTTGACGTCGTCACCGAATGGGTTTTCGATTTCTCGTCCGATGAGTGCGATGCCGAGGATAATGTATGCAGCAAATACACTCGCGGGTATCGTAACCCAGCCTAGGAGCTTGTACAGCTGGAACGGAAGAAGCAGAATGTAAACCCAGGTAATCTGACTGATCGCAATTGAGTAGGCAATTGGTAGCGGAGTATTGAGGATGCGATCGGTACCGGTGAGGACGTCGTTCATGGTAGTCAAAGCGTTGAGAGATTGCGTCTGGTAGATGGATACCTTGAACGTACCATTATCGTAGATATGCTTCATGTACGAAGACAGATGGGAGAGAATCTCAAGCGGAAGATTGCCTAGCGGAACCCGCGACTTCTTGACAAGTTTGCGCGGATTCGACTCAGCCATGGGGACACCTAGGAACTGGCCCGCTGTCTTGAAGACATTTGGCTTCTTCCTCTGATCCGGTACATCAGCAGCCTTTGCATACGTATGCAGATGGCCGACCATGTGCTTCAGGTCGTCGTAGTGCATGTATGGTTCAAACCGCAATTTGTGTTTCACCGAGACAGCGTATGCAGAGATGAGATTCAAGCAGCTGATCTTTGCCAGTAAATCTTTCTTTCCAAGCGAGGGGTCGGAGTGTCGCTCATCAACGTGGATCCAGATCAAGCGCGCGAGATTCTGCGATGCAAGAGTGAGCTGCGCCCAGTATTTGCGCCCTTCGTTGTAGCGCTCATAAGCGGTAGAGCTGCGGAATGATAGCGCGAGACCGACAACGAAACCGAGGACCGTGAGGAGAAGTTGGTTAATGCCGACTGTGCAGTGTTAATATCTGTAATACCGACGAGAAAATGGGAACGAACGGTCATGAACGAATTTGGAGATGCAGGTTATTGCCGTAGACCAGCCTGCAACAACGAGAAGAGGCAGTATCATTTCTGGCGTGATAGAGCCATGGAGACGCAGGAAAATGGGCCATTTGGAATGGTGGTCGAGGTCGCGAGGGCCAATCTTGACAAGTTAGTATGACGTTGAATTTGGAAATGCGTCGTGCCCCCGGAGTGCAGACATACAAAGTAGTCATCGAGATCTTTATCAGTATCTTCTCTCTTTATCTCAGGCCTGATGGTCTTGGAGCCATTCGAGCCATTCGTTGACTTCTCTGCCATGTTGATGTTGTAGCGGCCGCAAAGCGTCAACTTTTCCGTGTCACGCAAAAATATAGTTGCCCAGGTGGGAGGTCAGCCGCTCTACATATGACGAGCCGCTGTCGCGTGCACGCCCCTGACGCATTCACATCTCTGCCTTGTAGCGCCCGACATCCAGATTTTGCGTTTGACACGTCGGCTTGGCAGTCTTGTTTAAACGCTTCGATTTGCTACAAGGGGAAGGGCGCAAGATACGCGACTCCAATCCCGTATCGTCGCGTAAATGGCACTGACTGATTGCGGGCACTGCCCGTCTTGGCATTGTTAATGTACGGCCCTTTTTTGGTAGGACGACTCGTAGGCGATGTGCTGGCGCGACGCCGGATTGCGTTCGACAGCGCGACAATTCAGCGGCGTCCTTCAGGAGCGATTGAAGGTGTGTACTACCTGATGGTCCAATCATCACATGTGTCGTGATAGCCTTGTCCAGATGCACTCTGTTGCGTCAATCGAAGGGGTTGATGTGTGTCAAGCAAGCGCTTCGGGGCCACCGTGTCGAAGAAATTGGATGCGCGGGATGGTGAACTCCAAAATCCAGCAGCCCTGTCCTGAGGTCGGTCGAGATCTTGGGCTATAGCTTGGCGGTCTTGATCGCACCTTGACTTTGCTTGCGCCCTGTGCTCAGGCTTTGCACACAATCTTGGTGGTTGAAGTTGGACAGCAATGTCAAAAGGGGTTTGTCCTTGATTGCCAAGACGCTACCCCACAGCGTCACCTTTGGCTCCTTCCATAATCTCACATCCATCTACAGCAAGTTTTGGGTATATGCCTTCATTGTCTTTCTACATTTCTTTGAGTTCTGGGTTGATTGATGACTGTTTTGCGAGATGGGTGTATAGAGTCGCACCCGCGCGCACCAAAAGCAAGCAGACATACGGGCGGCAGGTGCCCATGAGGATGGCTCAAGCTGATGGTGAATTACTACATGGTCTGACAGGTCGTTGTCGCACCAAGCAGGTGCCATCAACACAGGTTGCACGCGCATTATAGCATGTGCCGATCGCTACCATACCTGCAAATGCAGAGTTCATATAGATCGCTACTATTGGTCTACACAAAGCGAAGAGCTCTTAATCTCTTAATGCCAGCTTTCAATCTGCATACTGTTTACATTTCGTAAAGAACGATCACATCTGAAATCCGTCGACATGATTTACTCGGCCTTCTTCTTGGTTGCTATATCTTGGTTTGCTCATGGTACGATTGACGGCAACATCATTCCAAACGTGACGAGGTCTATGAGCCATCAGAGAAATCCGACAGATAAGAAGCGCTGGGTTCTTGGATATTCAATGCGCTCTTCAGTTGCTGCGTGGAATATGCTAACATTAAAGAATGCTTTCTTCTTGCAAATCAACAAATTTCTGCGCATTCAAGCAGTGTTCAATCAGTTGACCAGTGCCGAGAATCTCGGAATAGAAGCAAGGTCGAAACATCTCAACTCCAAGTGCAAAGCAATGCTATTTCGCGAACCGTGAAAACCATATGAGAGCTCCTTCGCAGACTGAAGCTATGAAAACCCAGCCGACGGACCCCCAGCATGGCGCTGGACGGCGGTGTTCACCACGATATTCCCCGGTCCGTGCGACAAAACTTGGATGAAATGACATCCGAGTTTGAATGGCTGTTACATGAAGTCTCCGTGTTGAATGATATGCTCAAATCGATAACTGACGCAAATGAAGCCATGTATCACGGCCTGTAAGTGTCTACCGGACACTCTTCACAAGCTTCACAGTAAGTATTGCAGGCCTGAAGTTAATGGTTAGAACCGAGGGAATCTAAACTATCTCTCCGACTTTTCAGGGGACATTGCACAACGCTACAAACCATACGTGGACGTCAATTGGGCTTTGCTTATAAGTAATACTCGGTGGCTACCGTCCTGGCTTAATTTACACCGCATCACCCCAATGTTTGAGTCCTAAGGCTATCTGCAAAATAATCGCAAAGTGAACAAGATCGCTTAGATTTAGATCATAGGGTGGAGCTGGTTCAACGAAATGCTATTCACTACTGGAATATTCGCATCATCGGGGCGGCTTTTTAGAAGAATTTGGCCTGAAGCTGTCTACATGCGCAGGACTGTAAGTATTTATGGAAAGCCTAATGTAAACCTAAAGACGCTCTCGCGATACTCTGCTTCATCTTAATAATACCCAAAGTGATCAATACGTTAGCAGTGCACGTACGGGCACGTCATACAGCAGTCTCCGAAAATGCTCCTCTAGCAAACATCATCATGAGCATAGTATTTACTGGAATAAATGAATTCCCGTCTATTCTCAACGCATCCAATCCACACTCTAAGTGCAAATCGTCTTCGCCGCATTCCCCGTCAGAGTCCACTTAGTCTTATTCGCCGTGCAAGGCGACTCCCTGACCGTCGTCCCATCGATCCTCGCCGTGATCGCAATATCCCTCGAATTCGCGAACTCGCTACGGGAGGCGAGTCTGACCTCACCGCCGCCGTTGATCGTGCCTCCCTTGATGTTGATGTTGTAGCAGTTCTCCAGCAAAATCGCATTCCCGCCATTATTCGCCAGATCAATGCTGCCAATCTCTGCGCCGCCAGATTCCGACACGCAGAAGATTCCACGGCCACCGCCGCGCGACTTGACACGGTTGATTTTGATGTTGGTGGCGTAGCCGTTGTTGACTTTGCCGGCTTGGTTAGCAAAGCGGAGCGTGGCATAACCGTTTCCTGTAGCGACGTTTTCGCCGTCAATGGTGCCGATATTGGCGTTTGTGACTTTCTGGAGGAGAAGACCACATTCGCCGACGTTGCGGGCGATGACGGAGCCGATTTCGAGGCGGTCGATATTCCAGGTCTCGACGCAGTGGGAGCCGGTGCGTTTGCAGTTGATTGTTCCCATTTTCACGTTGGAGTTAGGATTCTTGTCTCGTTCAAAGCGAATAGCTAGTCCAGCTGTTAAGTCGAAGGTGATGTCGCCCAGGGTGAGGCCAGTGGTTCCAAAAAAGCGCATTCCGAAGTACACACTACCAGTCATGGTAAGGTATGGGATCTTGACATTGGCTGCATCTGTAACTTCAATGGCACCTCTTCCACTCTTTACAGCGGCGTTGATTGTTCCGCATCCTTCGAACGTTTTACCGGCTTGGATGGTGATGGTACCAGCGCCGATGGAACCCGATGCAATCACGGACACACGCTGACCAGTCGAAATAGAGTCGACGGCGCGCTGAATGGCAGTAAGGTAGTCGCCGGTGTAGACAGTGCTGCTGCCCTTCTTGGCGACGAAAGAACTGCCCGAGCCCTGGTCGTGGTCAGCTTTGAGGTCATGATGCTGGTTCTCAACTACGATAACAAGTGATACAGGGATATTCAACAGGCTGGAGCTATATACAGTGCCATCAAGGTTTGATTTTGACGAAAAACTGCTGCGTATAGCTTTAGGCTATCGAATGAGCTGCCATGCTTGTCGCTCTCCGTCGTAGTTGAGAGCCTGTATTAGCCTAACATCAACGTACCGTAACAGTAGCATCAGGCGTCCCCGATCCGCACTGGGCAACGACAGCAGAAACCAGCGCGAGCGCCGTAGCCAGGCTAGAGATGTGAACCATAATGAACTTGAGTGAAAGGCCTTTTGCGACAGCCTTACAATCTGCACATAGCAAAGAAAGCAACAGTACTTAAACCAAACATTCAGTACAAGGTTCCCTAGCGCCATTGCACAAATTACTCCTCTCCCCCCAAGACGCACATCCAAGCCCTCGAAATGAAGCCAGTGCGCGCGGTCCCCACCAATGGGGTAATGCACATCTTTATTTTCTAGCAGCTGGGATGTTGGATCGAGAAAATCGTCACGGAGTAATATAACTTGTTTGACATTATCCAAGACGATCTTGAGAGTACGACAACTTCTTTACCTGCCTGTTACATTTTATGTGCTCTTCGCTTTGAATTGGCAGCCATGTGTAGCACAAGAGTCTTTTCGTAGCGACGTTGTTTCCTGGTGTTAGTCTGAACTATATTGCGCCATGGCACTAATGTTTCATGGGCCTTCGGAGTTCAGCGCCCAGCTTAGGGAACAGATCGACCGTTTGCGATATCTAGGAACATGTGCACTGCCAACTGGTCGCGTGAAACACGTTGCATGGCTGGGGTGGTACTGATGCAGAAGGTAGGAATAGTCTTCGATGGCATGCCTTATGCATACCCCAGATTTGCACGGGAAGTAGACTGCTTGATGGGGAAATGTGCCGCTGCGGTGGTGCTGGTTCGGGGGAACTGTGCCCGATCGGCACGTGGATGTTTTCAGTCGAATAGTGTCAGAGCTTGTACATTCGTGCGCGTGCTTTGCAAACACTGGAATACTGCGAGGTATGCTATTACAAGGATGCGTAAGCCTATGTTGGAAGGAGTATCCTCATGCTATTGCCTCCACCTGCGCCAGCGTGGTTACCTTTGGCACTGGGGTTGTTTACTGCCCCGTTGGGCTTAGCGTATTACTATATAGCCTGAGATCCCTCGGATCTCACCCAATACACTTGTTACTCAACTTTCATACTTCAACAGCCTATATCGATTCGCATCATCATCAGCATCCCAACTTGCTGCAAAAGAAACCTGAAAATATACGGCTTCACCAATCTGCATACTATAAGGACAGCTACGTTCGACAGAGCGGGCATGAACTGTTGCGACGCCTGGTGACGAATGCGCTGCCAAGTCCGCCCAGCGATGTGGTTTACTTCTAACATACCGAGGTGGAGTAAATGTGTCCGCGAATGGTATGCATTTGCACCTTGGCGGTGTTCGAATCTCTGGGCTGAGGACTGGTCGGTAGCATGGTGGACTTGAACGCGTATAGCGATCCTGCGCATGTTACAGAGTGTATGGCGATGCATTATTGTCGGACTTGAGATCGATTAATATCGTTCACGGTTACTGGGGCCTATGCGCGCTAGGCACTGCAGATCAAGGGTGCAAGCTCCGCTATCAACAATGCACACACAGTGACGCGAGGAGCAGATGTGTTGGGAGAATATCATGAATTCGGTGAAGCTCGTGTCTAGAGTGAGTGTATCGTCCAGGTCCATGTCCAAAACTCCATTCACGAAAGTTTGAACCCAACCCAAGAAACCCAAGAAAAGAGTCAAGATTGTCATACGGCGATAGGTGGTGAGCCAGAAAACATGTCATCATCATCGGAGAAGAAAGAAGCCACTTCTTGCGTCGAGATTCCGAAATCGCTAAAGGCACCAACCGTAGTATGCCGGATAGGTGGGTTGGGACCGGCTGCTGGTCGTGCCGCCACCGCACATCGTCGCTTTATCTGGTTTTTCGACGAAGAGAGCGTTGTGCGTGCTTTCCTCTTGAACAGGCCTGGACGGTCAGACACAGAGTCTGGTCGTTGCGATGGTGAGATGTCTTCGCGTCGGAGTACAGGTACGATGGGTTGCTGGGGCAGTGGCTTTGTCTTGCGCGACAGTACAATACCACTTCTTCGTGATGGCGGCGCTGCATGGGTGGTGCCCCCAGCACTCTGGGCAGGAGGCAGGCGGCTGAACGATGGCTTCGTCACTGTGGGCAAGGATGTAGTTCTGACCAAGCCACGGGTCGGAGTTGGAGCTGTGAAATTTGCGGGAGCTGAACCAGGGGTGTCGTCGAGGTCATCAATAGAGAAATCGAAGTCTTGCGTAGAGAGTGGTGGAAGGCTTTCCGTTATGGAAGGTGGTTGAATGGACGGCACGGGCGCCTGTGACAACTCGCGCGCAATCTGAGTGCCACTATCAAGGAAGTCGTCCCAACAATCACCCAGTGATGGTATCGGAGACAGTACTGGCTCCTGATTCGGCTTGGGCTGCGAGATATCAGATAGGGACTTGTTGGAAGCTGGCAAAGCTGGAAGCTTGAACGTTGGGTTCGTGTTGACCTGTGGCCTGGCCGTTGGTATACAGATGCTTGCTTTCTTAGACAAGCTGGAAGAACGCATATGTCCTGGCACCGTGGGTAGCTTAAAGCCTGACGAGGGCGTGTCGAGGGGAAGATTTCGGTATGTATAGTCGGTAGAGACGCGGACGGGAAACTGCAAACGCTGGAACGTGTACTGACTTTCGTTTCTATACTTGGCAGGGAAAGGGACCCGAGTAAGCAGTGCTTTGGTGCCTTCGAGCTGGCCGTCTAACACGACACACTCTAAGCGCTCGTTCTCGGCGCGGAGGATACGGAGGTGTTGGCTCTTGGAGAGCTGACTGCTCGTGTTGAGGTCCCGCAGAAGACTGACAACACTGCCCACTTTGACTCGCAGCCGATGGGGTGGTAGGCCAACAGAGTTGAGCTTATGGAGGAGACCAGGCGTAGGGTCCCATTCCGGCAGCCTCAGCGAAACGTCCTGCGAGAGCAGTTCGATAAGCGGCTCCGGCAGCTGGTCCAAGATATTCTCAATGGCTTTGTTTATAGGACCGTGCAGACGTGCAAAGTCGGCATCGTCTTTGGTCGGCGTCGGATGGGGCGGGGCAGGAGGTGGTGGGGGTGGGGGCGCGAGTGAGGGTTGTGGGTGCTGCACGTGTGCGGGAGGCTGTTCAAGAGGGTCAGACATCAGGAGGTCATGGGCCTCGAGCAGCGTGTCGTCATCCAGGTCATCGTCGACAAACTGCTCCAGTAGCGTCGCCTCAACGGTTGGCAGGTCGGGGCCAATGTCGGCGTCTTGGTCATCGTCATCGTCGTCCCACGGCTCCTTCTCCACCGTCTGCGCAATAGCCTCAAGCGTTCGGGTGAGATTCCAGATTCCGCCGGCGCTGTTCGTCGTCCTTGCGCCGCTTCACGCCTAAGAAGGCCTCCATGCCGTTCTTTAACTGCGCCTGTGTGTGGCTGTAACCGATCAGCTGTGTCGCCAGCCCCACCCCCATTTGCTTGCGGGCAGCTTTCTCCTTGTCCTCGCGCTCTTCGCGCTTCTTCTTGGCGGCTTTGCGATTCTTTTCAGCGTCGCGCAGGCGGGCTGCGCGCACATCCAGCTCGTGGCCGCGTTCGAGCTGCTTCATCTGTCGCTCGGGCAGACGCGGTCCATTCTGTTTGTGCTGCTTCTTCACTTCGCTAGTCGTCTGCGCGATTCGAAGCGGGGTTGGCGGCATGTCGGGCGTCGCATCGCCTCACTTCCGAGTTGGGGCGTGTGCTGGTGAAGGTAAATCGGTAGCATGGGGGTGGCGTGGCCATGTTCGCTTCCAGGGAACTTGCGCTAGCGCGAACCAAACACGCCATCACGTGCGAGCCGCAAGCATCCTGCCCGGGTGCCCCTTCAACCTCGCAATCACTCTCTGCCAGTCGACAAACTTCAATAAGTGAAGAAACTCCGCCCTATCATCTCACCAAAAATATCGCCTCGAGTGCATGCTACTGCATGTCGTCAACTACGAGGGAGAGTGAACAATGGCATCCCATGGCCTGAAGTTATACACAGTGCTATTGGTTTTCGAATCTGACGGAAAGGCCCCATGTATAGCGTCAGATCATCAGATGGGCTGCCTTCTTTTGCACTCTGGTCGCTTTTTGTCGTAGTTGAGAGCCTATAGCACGATTCGGACCAAAAGCGGAAATACACGAGTGCAAATTCCTGCGCCCTCTCCGCAAGCGCATCATGGAAGATGAAAGCCGATGCTCTGCAGCCGCCATTTCGACCCACCCATAGCTCCGCTTTTCTCGGCATGTATGAAGCAGTCCGTAGACATTCTCATCCGTTTAACAGCATCTCACAACCATCATGGCATTTTCTTTAAGAGGCGTGGCTTACATTACAGGTGCCGGCTCTGGTGAGTTCCATGCTTCCCATCGAACACATACGAGCTCGAGTGGCTCACATGACAAGGCATTGGACAGTACACGGCCTACTCGATGGCAAGGCAGGGCGTCCGCTCGTTCGCCCTCCTTGATCGTAACCCTGTCACAAACACGATCAGCGAGCTCAAGAAGATCGCACCAGACATCTCGGTCAAGGAGTTCGAGCTTGATGTGACCAACGAGAGAGCCATCGATGACAGCATAGAGAAGACAGTCAAAGAGTTCGGCCGCCTCGACTATGCAGTCAACAATGCTGGCATCGGTGGCGTCATCAAAACTTCCGACCAAATCCCCAAGGACGACTTCGAAAAGGTTCTTGCCGTCAACACAACTGCCGTGTGGCAATGCCAGCGCGCTCAAATCCGCCAAATGCTCAAGCAAGAGAAAATCACCGACTCTTATCGGTCATACCGCGGATCTATTGTCAACGTGGCCTCCATGTATGGCCTTGTGGCACCTCCATCCAATGTTCCGGCTACCGCATATGCGACTAGCAAACATGCTGTGATCGGTCTCACCAAGTCAGACGCTTTGGCCTTTGCTCACAAGGGCATCAGGATCAATGCCATTGCACCAGGATATGTCATGACTCCGCTCGTGCAGCAGACTATGGGTCAAGGCGACATGATGGAGACGGAGCGGAAGAAGGTGCCTGTCCACAGATACTCAGAGATGGAAGAGATCGGCGATTGCGTTGCCTTCCTACATACAGACGCAGCGAGTTACATGGTCGGTGCAACCCTTGTCGCTGATGGAGGGTATACGATAGTCTAGCCGGCAGAACAATATCACTCTCGCCAATACGCGTTTGCCTCATTCTCAGCTTTGCTTCAATGACCAAAGATGGCGTCGACTAACCCATTGGTCCAGACCTTCACTACTTAGCGCTCTCGGTTGTCGATTGTCGCTTGGAAGAGGGTTGAGTACAATGCTCTCGCGCTTCACTCAACCGCTGATGGTCCAGAGTTATTTGGCCCGGTCCACGTGCCACCGTAACGACTTAGCTTGCCCGGCTTGTCGTTTGTCATGCGACTCGGATATGCTTAGCCCATGCTGCCGGGAAAGACCGACCCCTCTAAATGTGCAGCATTTACAGTAGCGCGGAACCCCGGATTTTGATGCCCCACAAGATCTGACTCGCAACGATAAAGAGAGTCAGAAGTTTGGAGAGAGTGGCTGATTCATGACTCTCAAAGATCAAAATGTTGGGGTTGTACGCGCAAGTGATGAGCTTTAAAGACGTGCGGAACTCTTCGCACGATTAAGTTTGTACTCGCGATCGACTCCTCAATCTTGAACCTTCCTCATCCGATCGAATCGTCTCTTCAATCAATACCGCGCGCGCAATGGCAGACTTTCTTGTTCCGTCGTCAGCATCTCCAGAGACAGATGCCCAACATCGGCTTAGGGGCCCCATCCATGCACAGCGACATGTTCGCGTAATCTGCATTGGAGCTGGTGCTTCTGGTCTTCTCATGGCATACAAGCTGCAAAAGCATTTTACAAACTACAGCCTTCAAGTTTATGAGAAGAACTCAGAAGTATCAGGAACGTGGTTTGAAAACCGTTATCCTGGGTAAGTCTGGTCAAGATACCCGAAGAATCCTTTGACAGGGTGGATGCGATGCATTCCCACGCCATTTGCCGAACAAGCGAATACTGACCCCTCACCCAGGTGCGCATGCGACGTCCCATCACATAACTACACATGGTCCTTCGAGCCCAAACTTGACTGGTCAGCTGTGTACGCTAGCTCGAAAGAAATCTTCGCATACTTCAACGATTTTGCGCGAAAGTACGGTCTGCACAAATATGTCAAGACGCGGCATCAAGTCGGCGGCGCAATTTGGAACAAATCAAAGGGCGGTTATGACGTGCAAATCAAGGATCTGGAAAGTGGTCAGATCGTGAATGATCATTGCGATATTCTTGTCAACGCGGGAGGCATTTTGAACAACTGGCAATGGCCCGCAATTCCAGGTATTGACAAGTACAAAGGCACACTGCTGCACACTGCAAATTGGGACGACAGTATCGACCTGACCGGTCGTAACGTAGGCTTGATTGGCAATGGGTAAGTGGCACGACTCGAATGCATTATCACTACTAACCATCTTACAGCTCATCTGGTATCCAAGTTCTTCCCACAATCCAGCCTTACGTGAAGAAAGTCACGACTTTCATCCGCGAACCGACGTGGGTCTCACCAGTGCAAGGCCTCGAGCAACACATCTTCTCAGAGCACGAGAAATACGAGTTTGCCACCAAGCCTGGTGCATTGAGCGAATACCGAAGGAACATCGAGCGCGGTTTGAATGGTCAATTTGGCATCTTCCTGAAAGACAGCAACGTCAACAGCGAGACTGAAGCATACTTTCGCCAGCAAATGACTGAGAAGCTGCGCAACCCTTACCTTGAGGAGAAGCTGATACCGAACTGGCATGTTGGTTGCCGGCGTCTTACACCTGGTGTTGGCTACTTAGAAGCTCTCGGCAAAGACAACGTTGAGACTGTATACGGAGAAATCAACGAGATCACCGAGCGGGGCTGCCGCTGCGACAACGGGCAAGAATACCCTGTAGACGTTCTCATCTGCGCCACTGGCTTCAACACTTCCTTCAAACCGCGCTTCCCGGTCGTAAATGCTGAAGGCAAAAACCTACAAGACGTCTGGGGCAAAGAGCCTCGCTCCTACCTTGGCCTTGCTGCCGCCGACTTCCCTAACTATCTCATTTTCCTCGGGCCTAACTGTCCAATTGGCAACGGACCGGTCTTGAGTGCGATTGAATGCCAGGCAGATTACATGTGCAAACTCATCGACCGCTTCCAAACACACAACATCTCAAGCTTCGCGCCAAAAGCCGAGGCGGTCGATGACTTCCTCGCCTACAAGGACGAATACATGAAGCGCACCGTGTGGCACGACCCATGTCGCTCATGGTACAAGAGCCTGGGCGCTGATGGCCCAGTGACTGCGCTGTGGCCTGGATCGACACTGCACTACATCGAGGCGCTCATGGAATTGCGACTTGAAGACTGGGAAGTCACATATGCTGGCAATCGCTTCGCGTGGCTGGGCAACGGGTACAGTCAGACCGAGATTGATCCCACTGCAGATTGGGCATTCTATATCCGCGAACGCGATGACGACGAGCCAATCTCTAGATTGAGGAAGCTGCAGCTTTTGAATAAGAGTGGAACAGTCGCGCCCAGTGCTGGTGTCAACTTCACTGGCGCGGTCAATGAGAGTTCGGGGCAGGCGAAGCTGTAAATCCATATATTGAGGGAGGATATTTTGTCTGCGCTCCTGGATCAATTTAGCCGGTCTGTCTGTGTCTAGCGTTTTGCATCTGTATTTGCTCAGCGAGTCTTGCATTGTGGAGGATCAGTCTGTCCTGAAAATCACATCTTTCTTCTTCACCACACGTTCACGCACCACCCATGTGCACGCATCCATTCCCACCTTCGTTTACCAAAACTGCACTCCTCGATGACAAGAATAGCTGACGCATACTCATATCCCAAACGAATGAAACAGAAACAAAGTTTCGCGCTAGTGCGGTTCGGCTCTCCACTTCGCGGCCCCTCGAAACATCCGACCACTCCAGCGCGACACGTCCAATTCTACGTCAAACATTCACGACACGGCCAATGAGTTGCGCTTAAGTATCTGGAGAGCCGCGCGGGTCGGGTACAGATCCAATGATCATGTCAGCATTCTGCACGATACGCCCTTCGATGCTGTGATGATGAGATGGAGGGCAGGTGCAGCGGTGAAAAACGGCCCAAGATACCACGACAGCAACGCTTTGTCCATCCACAACATGAACTAATTTGAACAAGACCAGTTCCCGAATCGCATCAGCTAAGCCACGCTCGGCTGCCTCAGACTATCCCATGGTACCAAACCGGCAAACCTCAGGGTCTCCAGCGCACGGCCGTTACTACTCGCAGCGAGTCGTTTCGGTGGCTTCTATATCGATTGCCTTGCTCATGGATGATCGTCGGTGTAGCACCAACAAGTGCTGCCCGTATGAGTTTGGGGCTGGGGTAGGGCGTGTAACAACCAATGTCTTGACGTTTGATGCGTGCTTGAGGATGCGCCTTCGGGTCTGAGTGAGCATAGACGGGTAGGCATATAAGATGGAAGATAGTCACCATTAACATCATCACCACCATCAGCAAACAAACAATTCAAGCTTCCAAATACCATATTCAACGCAACACATCTTCAGCACCTTCTCCACAATGCCTACCTCCCACATCTCCACCCCCCTCAACGGCGTCCCCGCCGCCACTGTTATCGCCGCTCTTCACAACCACGACCTAATGATCAAAACCCTCTGTCCAGCACTCATAAGCTACCACTTCGAGTCCGGCGACAAGGCCACATCAGCGACATACTCCATCACCGACCGCAAGCCCATCGGCCAGGTAAGCACACTCACCCTTTCTCCTTCCCCCTTCGATCCCCCTTTGATAAAACAATGTAATAATCCCACTTCCAGACAACATATAAGCTAGCCCTCACGAACGTCTCCTCCGGCGTCGATTCCCTTGTCAACGCCAAGCCGCCTGTCGGCGTCCTCACTATTTCGGGCAAGTGGCGCGTTGAAGGCGGACAGTTGAGTGAGGAAGTGGATATCGATGCGAATTTCATGATGAAGAAGGTGGCGAAGTTGAACGTGGAGAAGACGCATCCGGAACAGCATGTTAAGCTGTTGGAGGCTGCGCTGGCTTAGATGTAGAGTGTGGAAAGGGAGGAAGAGGGGGGGAGTCGTAATTGAGTTAGCATGTGTGCATGAGATGGAGTTTTGATTAGAGTGTGCCGCTGGGATTGTGTAGTGTTCATGTTCAATGATTGATTGTTTTACAAGCTAGTTTCCAGCATGATCTCAATACCAGGCAGCGGCGCAATTCGTGCCTGCTCTACACGTACACGACGACATGAGCTAATAGACCTTGGAGGTATAATTAGTATAAGGTTAGAGGAGCCTGTAGGTTTGCACAGCTACAAGATCCTCTACTTAATTCTGTACATGTGTTTGAGTATATACCGGCTAGCTCTTCACCTTTTCTGGTGCGCAGGAATTTGGCCGACGCCTGAAGCTAACGCCTTGTCTGCATGCCAACTCCAACTCCTTTCGCTATATCTCATAAAACCAACCAGAACTCCTCACTCATAAATCAAACTTGTCCCCATTATTTCCAAACGCATCTCCACTAAACGCACTCTGCGGCGGAAATCCATCCAAATCACTCCCCACGCCCATCCCCGTCGACCATTCCTTCCCCATACCCCACTCCCCTTCACCCAAACTCATAAAATCCAGATTAGTCATACCATCTACGCCACCCGTCTCGCCATCGAATGCGCCGATTTCCGGAAAGTGTACGTTAGCAAGCTGACTTATAGAGTCGTTTGCGTCGAATTCAGCGCCCATCCACGCCCCGCTATGTCGGGGATTTGAACTTGATAGTGTAGTGCTAGGCGTAGACAGTGCGTGGGAGAGGTCAGGTGTTTCGTTCAGGGCTGGCCACGACGCGCCGACTTCAGAGCGTGGAGTGATCATGATGTACCCATCTAGTCGATCCGTGTTGTCTTCGAAGCGCGGCGGTGGAGGCGCCTTGATGTTGAATCCATGGTGGTCAATGGGCATGCTCAGTGTGGTGCTAATACTACTAGTCCTTGGCTTCCTCAAACTTGTACTAGTGCCTGCTCTGGGTCGGCCAGTTTGGCGCTTCTTCCAGACTGTGTTCATGTTTTCGCATTCGTCCATGTCGATTGTAGAACCGCGGCGGGCAGGCACGAGGGCGGATTTGGGCTTGTACAGACGGGACTGATTGGGCTCGGAGCCGCCGCGTAATTCGACCATTACGGCGCGGAGCACGACGGACATGCGTTCTGCCGGTTGGTAGGTGTGGGCCATGTCGGAAAGGGCGGCGGATAGACACTCTAGGTATTGCATGTTGTTGTTGCGGTCGTTCGCGTCTTTGATGAATGCAAGGGCAGCCACCAAGGCGGTTGCTGCAGTGCCCTGTTTGAATATCAGTACCTAGAATGCCGCCATAAAAGTTCAATACATACCGCATGCTGCATACCAGTCACAAAGATCTGCCTTGTGTCGAATCGTTGTCGATGTTGCCAGTAGATCCTGGCGACTCTAATAGCATGCTTCGTGCACACCGTTCGACTGAGTGCCGAGAAGTGGTCATCAGGTCCACTCTGATCACTATTTGCGCTTTGATCTTCATACAAAGCGAACGGTCTATGTAACAAGATCAAGCTAGCGTGATATTGCTGGTGTAATAAGAAGAAGGAGAAGGGCGCCGTGGCAATGTTATTCGGCGTCCATCGCAATTGCTCAGGCAGTCGAGCGTACCAACTGCTAAACTCGCGGTCCAGAGCTGCCATGCGCATGTACTGGTTGCGATCAATTGCTGATTCAGGGTTCTTCGAGTGTGGGTCCATGTTCTCGGTGATCTTGCCGGCAAGCTCCATGAGATCAATGAGCGCTTCGTAAATAGTGGTCTCCATGCTCTTTCCTGCGCCTGCAGGTCGGCAAGCCCCAAGACGTTCAAACTGCTTGGACAGATGATATATCTCGAGATCAGAAGACTTCATGCTTGTTGGTCGACCAAGGAAGAGTGCCCAATATCTGCCAGATTGTATTAGCAAGCTGAAGACTATTGCAATCCGATCGGAACATACTTGTCGTAGATTACACACGCCCAGAGAGTCATTTGGCGAATCTCAATCTCGCGCTCTGGTAAGCCCGAGAGTCTCGTGTCCAGGTGTAGTCTACACGTGTGTTAATCATTGATATGTTCGATATGGATCAAGCGCAAGCTTACCCTATGTCAAATGCAAGTCTTACAGCCATGCCTCCGTACATCCATCCAAGATTATCACGGCCGACTCCACACTCTAGATCGCCGAGAAGCAGCAACGCCACAACTGAAGGGATACCACCCGGCCTCTCCAACTCATGGTCAAGCATGTACTTTGCTTCTCGATGCAGAGTACTCTCCATCTGTGGCAGCGCGATTTTCCTGATATCCGGTCGGTTCTTCTCCGCAAATCTGAAGCCCATTGCCAACACGCAGACGTGCAAGAACCCAGAGTAAAATTGCGTGCGACCCATTTCCCGGTCTTCGTTGAACGCCTCGTGATGCAAAACGTGAATGACAGGATTATAGCACTGCCAGAAAAGATCCATCAGGTAATCGTACGTCTCCAGAGGCAGCGATCGAATGATCTTGTCAGCACGACGCGCTTGCTCGGACTGTTCTTGTGCAGAGTCCATGGGATTGCCGATTTCGGAATGAACGTGGCAGTTTGTAGTAGGACCAAAGTAACGTAAGCGGCCACTGAGTTGGTCGAAGCTGAGATGGCCGCGTGTTGAAAGCAGTCTGTTAACCATACCATCTTTCTTGGGCGGCGGGAGTATAGACGGCGAGCTTGCACTTTCTGCATCTCCCAACGGGCTTTCGTTTTGCTCTAGTGGATCGAGGTCTTGATAAATATAGTCGTCTTGTGGCGAGGGCTGGCTTCCAGGACTTGATTGTTCGTGCTGTACGTTCTGGGAGTTTGCCGCTCTGCGATTCGGTGAATCATCTTCATTTTGCTGATTGCCGTGGCGTGTTTTGGGAGGGTGGTTTGCTGGTGGTGGTTCTTGACCCTGGTCTTTGAGCATGGTCTCCAAAAGAGCTACGCGTTCAGTTAGAGAGCACATGTATGCTCTCGATATAGGTCTAGAAGGTGTTAGCTACATAGCTGTTTGTTCTTGCGTAGCCATACCGTCGCCTTTCATCGTCATTCTTGATAACACAATCAACGCCTGATCTTTTGCATTGCGTGCATTCCTTGTCTCCTGGAGGCACGACACAGCGTATGCGCCGATCTCTACACGAGGCGCATGCTACTGAAGCCCTGTGGCGTGGTTTTGATGACTTCTCCTTTGTCGAACTTTTGTCAGCTGATGTTGAGTCTGGTTTCCCATCTGCTGATAGCAGAGTGGCATCTTGCACGTCCTTTTGTTGGTCTTTTGTGTTGGCCATCGTTCTTTGCGTCAAGTCTGTAGTCGCCGTTTGGCGTTGTATCCTTCAACGATGGAAGCACTTCACCCTACCGTGTACTTGGGATTTACAGGGAAATTGCGGGGAAAGGATTGATTTCAGCAACAGGTGGCAAACATGCGACTAAAGTCAGGTAAGGGTTCGAACGATAGCCCCTCGAACCAGTACCAGCTCTAGCTCTGACACTTGAGCATGCAAAGCCGCTAGTCGCTAGGGAAGAATGGGCGCAGACTCGTGGAGGGTGGGGCCCCCGCGTTCCATGGCTGTTAGACACAAAGAAGCGGCTCGGATGACTCGTTTCGTATCTCTCTTCGCTAACAACGTTGTCATAAGTTAGGCCTAACTATCGTCTTTGCCTGATGTGCCTGGAAGGCCAATCGAATGCTTTAGCACGCCAGCTAACTGGCCCAACTGCGGCACCGATCGGTGGATAATGCCCTGCAGAGCCATGCAAGCTAATCCTGCTCGCTAGGTTGGAGACCAAGTGAATGGATCATCAATCTTATGGGCTCGCTGTAAGATGCCGTGCTTGGTCGTGTATGCCGTAAGAAACGAGAGATATGCAACTTCTTGGAGCAGGCTTAGAAAGCTACATCCGAGCAGTACGAAGCGATGCCGTGGCCGTCGTCTCGAGCGCAACAGGTCACTAGGGCAGTGCGGAGGTCACAGGGGAGTTTGGCGGAGAAAATCTGGGGCAACTATGGACGCCTTAGTCTCAAATAACCAGTACATCCGAACAGCCGTGGCGTCCTCAATCCCAAGGTTCTGGGGACGTGTCGAGTCGTGTGGACTGGGGAACGGTACGGGTACGATGTCGTGCGAAGAGGGGTCGAGCGCTAGTCTGGTCGATCGTGCTGTGATTGGCTGTCCTCAAGCTGACGAACGACGCCTCCTGTTGTTCCAGCTTGTGCAACAAGAGGACGGAATTTTGCCGCAAAATAAAAAAACAATACGCACACTTAGAGACGACATGGTACTTGCTTCAAAATAAGTACGAACGTGGATAGTGCTTGAAGGTATCCAGCTATGTATATCACACGCAAAATGACTAACGACAACAAAGATACGTTGTGGGAAGCCTGATCGCCTATGCACAGGTCGATGCGACCATGCACAATCCCCACAGAATTACGTCGCTCTACCGCATGGCTGAACTATTCGACATCCCAATCGTGATCCGAGTTCCGGATGTATGGGCTCAAACCCAATACGTCCTTTGAAGCAGTCGCCTTCACATCACCATTACCCAGGAACGCGAACCTGTTCTTATAGCGGTATGTGTAGTCGTAGTCTTCCCATCGCGGTGTCTTGATCGATTTGAGGAAATGAATCGTCTGTGCAAAGGAGCGAGTCAGCATGGTATTGGCAGTGATGCGGGGTTCTCCGCAAAGGGTCTCCCGAGCGTGCTTTCATCCGATAGGGCAAGAGCCTGCTCGTGCAGCGCCGTGAGAATGGGCATGACTTACCGCGCCAGGCCACAGGTAAATCCTGTTCTTGGTATAGCCATCCTTGAACCAACTGCGGCATTCTTCTTGCCACACTGTCGTCTTGTGATACTCATCAAAGTGAGCGTAGATCTCGTCAAGCGCGTCTTGTTTGACAGCCATGGCCTTGATGCCCTCAGTCTGCATCTTCTTCATACACTTGATGGAATACTCGATTGTGGTTTCAATCGACGGCAGAAGGGTGCCGTTGCTCCAAGTTGCACCCGGACCAACAATTGTGTAATAATTCGGGAATCTTGGCGCCGAAACACCCATGTAAAGGTTGGGTCCAGAGGTCCAATCCTCCTTAATCGACTTGCCTTCGCCGTTTCGCACGATGAAAGCGGGCTGAAAGGCGACCTGGAAGCCAGTTGCACAGACAATAGCGTCCAACTTGTGGACCTGCCCGTCGGCAGTCTCAATGCCCTCAGGAACGACACGCTTGATGCCACTGAAGACTGGGGTTACGTTGTCCTGGACTAGCGCTTCAAGGAACCCATCACCTGGGGAAATCCTTCGGCAGCCCACCGACCACTTGGGTATGATGAACTTTTTCAGATCCTCGTGGCCAGGGCCCATGCGGCGGTGCATCTCCTTTGTAATGACATCTCGGAACTGGTTTGACAAGTCAGAGTTTTGCTGATACATGCCGAATAGGCTGTTGATCTCTGCCTCTATCTTCTTCCGGAATTCCAAATGGTATTCTGGGTCGTCTTTGAATTTTTGCTTGTCGGCTTCGGTGAAATCATACTGACGTTGGCCTGGGTCCACGTCCTGGCCCTTTTGCAGATTGTCGGTAAGCGCACCAGCACCGAATGGAGGTGATATCCACGTGGGACTTCGCATGTAAACTTCCACCTCCTTACATATCTTTTGAAGCTGTGGAGTGATCTGAACGCTTGTTGAGCCGACGCCAATAATTCCAGCCTTGATGCCGTTGAAGTTGACGCCATGATCCCAGCAGGCTGAATGCAAAAGCGGGCCTTTGAAATCGTGGATACCTTCAATATCAGGCCACTTCCAGTTGTTCAAGATTCCTGTGCCGTTCACGAAGACGTGTGCCCAGTCTTTTCGCATAGAACCAGTCTTTGGGTTGACGATTGTGAAGCTCCAGCAACCCTCCTCGTTGTTCCAGTTGGCTTCGGTGATTTTGCTGTTCAGCTGCATATACTTCTTACTTCCTAGGTTCAGTCAGTCAGTCATTAGTCACCATATTCCATCGCTTCCGGACTTACCATGCCTTTCCGCAAAGCCCTCGAAGTACCCCTGAATTTCCTTGCCAGACGCGAAGAATTGTGACCAGTCAGGCTTCGGATCCCATGTGAAGTTGTAGTCGTGTGAAGGGATATCGCAAGCAACACCAGGGTATGTGTTCTCGTACCATGTTCCACCAAATTGCGGGTTCTTTTCAAATAGTGTGAGCTCCCAAGACCCTGGTTCGAGCATCTTTTCCATCTTGTAAGCTAGGCATAGTCCCGACGCGCCTGCACCAGCACAGGCAACCCGCAGCTTGGTTGGCTTTGAGTGGTACTGATTCAGGATTTTGTAAGGACCTTCGACATGCGATGGTGGGTAGTCGTAGTTGTGACCAAATCCGTTTACGCCGTTGAGCCCATTGGGCATTTCGAATGCTCCCATGTTGAGGACTGGCAGTATTGCTGTTGCGCAACAATACAACACAAGCCCACTGATAAGTTAATGTCTCGTAGTTCTTGGAGGGTAGCTAGATGCGAACAAATGAGGTTTACGAGGAAGAATGCGTTTAACAATGCGGTAGGAGAGATAGGGCGGAGGTTACCACACCATCATAGCGCGACGATCAGATATCTCTGGTGTCTTTAACCGTTCCTCGGGAGCTTCATACGACTATTTGACAAGTCGCACCACCAGCGTACTTCCTCGTGCTCCGGTTGGTGCATGGCTCGCGGGACACGTTAGGCCTTTTCTTGTTGGTAACTCTTCCGATACGACTCATGTGAATGCAAGCTGCGGTTAGGTTGCTTTTCGACAGGCCCAGAGCGTAAGCTTACCCCATGTTTGTGCGGCGGCGAGGTGTTGTGGTGGAGGCCTCGGAAAAGCTGACGCGGGGCTGTTGCCACCAACGCGAACGATCGCACGCGACTCAAGGCTACCATGATAGCCACAACGAGTAGCGCCAGAGAGCGTCTTCGAAGATAAACACTTGCAAAGGGTGGGACTTTTAGAGAAATGGAAGATTCTCTAAAAGGTATCAGTGTACTCTGCAAAAGCTCGATTAGAAAACATTAGCCGTGTAAGGGAAATGGCCAGAGCCTGAGTAAATCTCTCCAATCATCACCATATTAGAAGTGCTTGTTATAAAGTACTAACAAACCTACAGCTTCGCCTTGAACCCTTCATTCATCTTCTCTGCATCCCGCTTTGCCCAGTCCTTGATCACCTTCCTCATGATCTTCCCACTTTGCAGCTTTGGCACCTCGTCTACGAATACAATGCCACCCACCAGTTGCTTATGCTTGGCAACCTTAATTTTCATGTGCGCATGAATGTCCTCTTCGGTAGTCTTGCCCTTGAAATCATCTTTCAAAGCCACATAGGCCCTTGGCCATTCCTGCCCATCAAGTGTGATACCGACAGCCGCAGCGTCGGCAATAGGATCGAATTCTAGTAATACAGCTTCGAGCTCTGCTGGTGCGACTTGAAGCGCATTGACTTTGATGAGCTCCTAGAGTGAATAGTCAGTACATTGTAACGGCTGGCAGGGTATGGAAAGCTCTCACCTTCTTTCGGTCAACGATCCAAAACCAGCCGTTCTTCACGATGGCCACATCTCCGGACTTCAGCCAGCCATCAGACGTTATCGACTCTTTCGTCGCGGCTGGGTTTCTCCAGTATCCTAGACATATATTTGGACCCCGTACATGAAGCTCACCCGGTTGGCCGTCGGGTACCTCCTTGCCGTCGTCGTCGAGTAGCATACATTCGCAATTTGGATCCAACTGCCCAACACTTCCAGAGCTACAATGTGTCAGAGATCATATGAGTGAATGCCAGACAGATCTTGGGACATACTCATCAACAGTGCCCCCAGGAACATGTATTGCCCCGCATGTAACCTCAGTCATGCCCCAGCCTTGGACAATCTCGCAATCCAACTTCCTGCTAATTTCGTTCTGGAGCTCTTTGGACAGTGGTGCTGCACCACACAAAATATCGGTGACGCTGCTTAAGTCGTACTTTGCGGTCTCTGGTCTTTTGCTGAGCATGACCATGATGGGCGGCGCAATTTGAAGGTGAGTAACCTTCTGATCCTGGATCGTGCGTAGGAATGGCTCATATTCGAACTTTTTCATGATATAGACCGGAATCTGTAGTTTCTGCGCCATAGCGATGGTGTAAAGCTATATTCAAATTAGCTGACCTGTTTTTAACGTTTCATGGACTTTGACTCACCTGCCCGTATGCATGATACAGTGGCAGAAAGCCTATCCATGTCTCTCGTGGTCGTGTATCTGCTTTCCATGGTTTGTTAAGATAGCGCATGAATATTGTTTGATCAAGGTTAGCGATGATGTTGTGGTGGCTGACCTCGACACCTTTGGGCATCCCAGTAGTTCCTGACGAGAAATTGACTGTTGCTGTCGTGGTCACCGCTTCCTTCGCCGATAATACCGGAAACGAATATGCGTCTCCCTCGGCCTCGGAAGGTAAGAAACTTCGCCAGTCCTGACAGCCTTCGTAGGGCGCATTGAGCTCATCAGAGAACATGAAGACGCGACCGGTTGGAAGACCAGCTCCTTTCGCTGCTGCCAATGCAGTTGTGGCCAGTGATGGATGTGCAAGAATGAATTGTGCTTCTGTATTGGTGACTTGATGTATCATCTCTGAACCAGGTGAGTTTTCTGACATGTTCATTAGCAGTTGATATGAACATACCGGACACTGTGTAAGCAGGATTTGCACCGCTGAAGATGCGTTTCGATCCAACGATTCCTAAATATGCAACTGGAACAAAGATGTGGTTTGGCGTGAGAATCATAACCACCTCCCCAGGCTTGCTTCCTATACGATCTAAGCCTAGGGCGAGCCGCTTGGTCCATTGCAGAAGGGTCCGCGGCGTAAGGGTGGTGATTGATATCTGCCGAGTCGATCCACAAGGGGCGTGTCTGAAGGCTGTACTACCTCTCGGAAACAGGTAATCGAGCAAGTTACATTTTGGCATGTCCAGCGCAGGGAAGGGCGAAGAGAACGGCATGGCTGTGGAAGTACTCAATCAGGTAGTAGAAGATAAGGAAGGAGACCTCCGGCGGCAGCAACACAGGAAACCATCATGAAAGGTATCTTATAACAAGTTTTGGAAAATTGGGGTTAGTCCTACTAACAGCCGTGCTACATCCGGCGCGACGAGACATTTCGCGGGGGCGCACAGACGTTTGCTGCTGGGTTCCGAGGATATCGGTCGACCTCAGCCGCCCAGCCTGTAGATACCTGCAATACCCAGGATTTCGTTGGAAATGGACTACAACGATTTCCTGCTTGGGTCGAGTCTAACACTTTTGCGTATATTTGCAGGAGATTGACCAGCATGTCTGAACTCAAGAACTTTGAACGCATGTTCCGCCTCGACGGCAAGGTCGCACTAATTACTGGAGGTGAGCTTCGAAACGCGTGGGAAGCGGCGCAAAACTGATGTATGGCGTCAGGGTCAAGAGGTCTTGGTCTCCATACAGCGACGGCATTTCTCCTAGCAGGCGCGAAGAAAGTTTTCATATCGGCGCGCAAGAATGGCGGACCTGAGGGCATCGACCAGGCTGTGGAGAAACTGAACAAGCTGCCCGTGTCTGGTGAGGCGGTGGGCATTGCAGCCAATGTCGCTGACACGGCTGACATTGCGCGCCTGGTGAAGAAGGTGCAGGAGACGGACGCGACATTGGACATTCTGGTGTGCAACGCGGGGGCAACCTGGGGAGGAGCCTTCGACAGCCATCCAGACTCGGCGAGCCAGAAGGTGTTGGACTTGAACGTGAGGGGTGTCTTCAACCTCGCGCGATTGTGAGTGTGAAGGAATTGAAGCGACGTGAGCAATACTAACGAAGCACGTACAGATTCGTGCCGCTGCTGGAAAAGGCAGGCACGCGACAAGACCCGTCGCGCATCATCATCGTCTCATCAACGGCAGGCACCACGGTGCCTCATGTTGGCGAACACGGCACCATAATGTACAGTGTCTCCAAGGCCGCCGCCCATCATCTATCGCGTCAGCTCGCTGTCGAACTCGGACCGCGCAATATTACCACAAACACAGTTGCCCCTGGCTTCTTCCCCTCCAAGCTGGCCAATGGATTGATTGAGCTGCTAGGTGGCCAGCAAGAATTGGAGGATTGGAATCCGCGGAAACGACTGGGCGAGGCCGAGGACATTGCAGGCGTCATGATATACCTTGCGAGCCCTGCTGGTGCCTACGTGAATGGCGAGGACATAGCCGTTGATGGTGGTGTCAGGTATGCAGCAGGCAGACAGTCGAAGCTGTAGTTGCAACTTTGTTCTTGCAAATTCTGAATTACTGCATTACAATTACTAAACGTCAACGTTCCCTCCCCATGGAGTGTGTTCGCCTTTAGTCTTGGTCTTTTCGATCCTTTCCAGCTGCACTGCCATGGATGTAGCCTTCATCATCGTCTTCATGTTCTCGTCACAGTACTCTGCGCCATCCCGGATGTACATGTTCTTGCCATTGATTTCCACGGCCAGTCCCCAGTTGTCTTTGGCCTGAACCTTTCGTCCCTTGCTGTCCTCAAAATCTTCACCATCCACCAGCTTGACCACAGTATGCCACTACTGTCTCCATGGGCGTGAAGAAACTCTCTGGGAACGACTTCCATTCCTCCGTGCTCAAAAGTCCGGTCTGAACCGTCCCTGGGCAGGTCGCAAACGTCCTGACACCAGCGTGGTGGTATGCGACAGTGATGGCGCGATTGAAGTGTATCACTGCGGCCTTGCTGCCCGAGTACATGGGACAAAACTCCGATGGGTAGAGTCCTCCGCAGCTGGCAGTCATGACAAGGACCGGGTCACTAGTCTCTTTGCCATGCTTGGCTAGCGATTTGCGGAAGTAGTGAAGCGCAAGCCACGATGTGTTAATCACCGCTTTGTAGTTGATATCGACCACGAGGCTGTTAGGCGGGGGCGGAGGCGCGTCAAGAGGATGTTCTTCATAAAAGTCTAGGGCAAGTTAACGGACGCTCGTCTGCGGCTCCTGCATGATATTTACGCACTATCTCTCTCGACAATGCCAGCATTTGCAAAGACAAAGTCGAAGCGGCCAGATGATGACCATGCTGATTCGAATGCTGATGTCAAAGACGCGTAGTCGGTCACATTCGTCTGATGCGAGTACGCATTCTTCACGAGAGACGTGGCTTTCTTGAGAGCTTCGGCATTGAGATCCACGAGGTGAAGATCCCAGTCTTCGTTACTTCGAGAGGCGAGGCTTTGTGCAACAGCAAGGCCCATTCCGCTGGCACCGCCGGTAATGAAGGCCACTTTCTTGACCATGTCGAAATTTGATGGGTGGGGCCGGGTTCGTCGTCTCACAACCAAGACAGCAATCTCAATAGAGGATCTGTCAGACAGTTGCCCTAACTATAGAGATCAAATAACAGGTTTCGTTCTTTAGAGCAAGGAGGGGTCCTGCTCCACACACGCACACACACACGTGGTACCCAGGTACGCTGGATAGACTGCCGAGTCGGTGTTTTGCTCGGTACCTTGCCCTGCGGACACCAATCGCTTCTTCTTCCAGGCGGCCCAGTCTGAGAGCGAATGGGCTCGGTCTTTCTCCATCGCCGAAGACGGATTGACATTGTACCTTCAAAGGACTTAGAGAAACATGGGTCCAGATTTTCAATGGTTTGTGGTATGAGGCCTGCTCCGAACGCGTGTGTGATCCTCGGAACGAGCGATTCATGTACCCCGCATTTCGACATTCACCTGTGTCAGCCCTCTTGTACCAAGCGCGATCGGCGACACGGAAAACAAACTGCGAGCATGCTCCTGCTCATCCGGACACCACATTTCTCGTCTTGCAGCCACGCTGCAGCGCCAGCATGGACGGATGTTCCACCTCCTGGCAATGCCTAGATCGAAGTGGGTCAGAGAACCTGTTTTTCATCGGATTTGGGGTCTCTGTTCTGCTTGACAGGTGAGCCTGCTTACGAACACGTCTAGCAGTGCCACGAAAGCTCTATTGGCTGTTCATATACCCCTCTTGACATCCCATTACTGGAAGTGAATCTTTATCTTTCATACTTCAATCATTTTGTTCTCAAACTGTGTTGAGATAAGCTACTATGGGTCTTCAATACTCCCAAAAGAACTTGCCTAAGCAGCTCTTTATCAACAACGAATACGTTGACTCCAAGAATTCCAAGAAGCTTACTCTGTACAATCCAAAGGACGGGTCGCTGGTTTCTAATGACGTTCCTCTAGCTGGTGAGCAGGATGTAGATGCCGCTGTCGAAGCAGCCGAGAAAGCATTCCCAGCATGGAAGAAGATGGGTGCTACACAACGCCGCAACATCCTACTAAAATTTGCCGATCTGATTGAGAAGCATGCAAACGAGATTGCACAACTGTCTAGAATCTCATTGGGTGCACCGGCTTCCTTCGGAGCCTTCGAGGGCGGGCTCTGCGCAGAAGTACGTCTGAGAATCACTCTCCATGAATGCCCCAATCCTGTGCTGACCAGTCGCGGCAGACCTTCAGGTACAATGCCGGTTTCATCGACAAGTTTGGCGGCGAGTCGTGGCCACAGGAAGACGGTTTCCTCAAAATTGTACGCAACGAACCCCTCGGTGTCACCGCTGGTATCGTACCGTGGAATGGGCCCATTGGCACCATTGGTCTTAAAGCAGGGCCTGCTCTTGCGACTGGTAACTGCTTCATCCTCAAGCCCTCAGAGAAGACGCCTTTCTCGTCGCTGGCACTCGGCACTCTTATCAAGGAAGCTGGCTTCCCACCTGGTGTATTCCAAGTCTTGTCCGGAGATGGTAGCACGGGAGCTCTGCTTGCAAGTCACATGCGAATTCGCAAGGTCTCCTTCACTGGAAGGTAAGTTCCTGTTTGGTGTGTGATTTCGTGCATGAGACGTTGCTGACTTCGCATTCAGCATCGCAACAGGCAAAAAGATCCAAGAAATGGCAGCAAAGTCGAACCTCAAACGCGTCACACTCGAACTTGGCGGCAAGTCGCCTGCTGTTGTTTTCGATGACTGCAACCTCGAGAACGCAGTGACTTGGACCGCGAACGCCATCACCGCCAACACCGGCCAGGTCTGCTTCGCCGCATCGCGCGTCTACGTACAAGAAGGCATCTACGAAAAGTTCATCGAGAGGTACAAGGAGGCCATGAAGAACAAAGCAAAGGAGATCGGTGATCCAGAAGCCGAAGGCACAAACATGGGACCTCTCGTGGACGAGGCGCAATTCAAGCGTGTCCAAGGCTTTATCGAGCGCGGCCAACAAGGACAAGGCACTCTCGCCGTCGGTGGCAAGCGCGTCGGGGACAAAGGCTTCTACATCGAACCCACAGTCTTCACAGACGTTGACCCTAAATCTGAGATCCATTGCGAGGAGATCTTTGGCCCTGTATCGGTCGTCAAGTCGTTCAAGACAGAAGAGGAGATCATCGAGCTATCGAACAACACCAACTTTGGTCTCATGGCTGGCGTCTTCACACAGGACATCAACAAGGCGTTGCGAGTGGCGAGTGACTTTGATTCTGGAATGGTTGGTATTAATTGCGTCAGTTTGATGTTCACTGTCACGCCGTTTGGTGGAAGCAAAGAGAGTGGTTTGGGCAGGGAGTGCGGTATTCATGCGTTGAGGGCATTCACTGAACCTAAGACTATCATGATCAACATGACTTACTAGTCTTAAATAGTGCTAGTAATTCACTTTACCTTTTACAATCTTCGCCGATTGCAACAATTGAGCAGGGCATTGCACTATGTCACTGACTGCTAAAACACGCCCACGTGTTGATATTATGTGAGGGGGTAATGCCGGTCCTGAACAACAAGATAAGGGGGAAAGGGTCTTGCGAATGAACTGGTAAGCTGAAGCTATGCATGGTGTCTTTGGAAAACAAATGCTACAGTAATATCCTGGGTACAGCTTGAAGCTATCGGACAGGCTGCTAGATGTGGCGAATTGGTCACTTTACGTCACAGTTGACAATAAGTAACGTTATATATTTCGACCTGCTGTTTACTTTCAATGATTCCTTGTCAACGCTCCTTCGTGGTGATATCTTTTATGGAATGATCTTAGCCTTCCGCATCCTATCAAACACACCTCCCCAAGCCCTTTTTGTCCCTCTCTCTTCGTCAAATCCAGTGCTGTACATCTTGTTCATGTCATACTGCCTATCAAAGTCAAACTGTGTCATAAGGAAGTACTCAAAGCCTGGAAACACCCGCTCACTATCTGCATGGCCCGTCTGCAAGCCGTGCTGTTTTTCCAAGCCATGCCACACATCAATGTGATCTTTGATAAATTTGCGCATCTCTGGTGGGTTCGGCGTTGGGCCCGTACCTTCCAAGCCAAAGAGGGAACATAGGGTCGGCCATTTGGCAGACCAACTCGAAGGGGTTTTTTCGTCTGCGACGTTGTACCCACCGCCTTTCTCTGTGTTCTTGTCGAGCGACAAATGAATGGTTTGCCGAGCAATCATGTCACTGCTCGAATCTTGACTCAACGCCTTCCAACTTTTCTCTGTCCCTGGAAACGGACACTGACTACCCTTTCCATGGACTTCTCGCCACAGCGATAGATAGATGCCCATGGAAGAACCGAGTGAATAAAAATTCTGGTTCGGCACGAAGCCAATGATGATGTCGGGTCGAGTGTCACACCAACTCCACTTTCTTTCTTTGGCAAGGTCGGCGATGAAGTCGAGCTGGGGGTGGTAGAACAGCATTTCTCCCCAACGGCCTTCGAGACGGCCTTGAGACTCCTTGTGTGGTGTTTTAAGATGTGGTTGCGAGTAGCCTTGAACGGTGGCGAGTAGGTGACACCCATCTGAATTACAGTCAAGCTCTACCAGTATCTCTGGAAAAAGTATACGTACACATTTTCGCACCAGTCTGCAGCACTACGAATTCCAAGTTCAGGCACAGCTTATCCACGGCTAGCAGCGTCTTCTTCCACATCTCCACTGCCTCTTCTAGTTCCTTTTGTATGTCTGTGCCAGCCTTGTATGCCAGATAGTAAACGTGGGTAACTTCTTTGATGTTAGGTATCTTGCTTTGCAGCTCCGTTTCGAGATCTTTTTGTGAGCCGGCCAGCAAATCGATACCAGAGACGATGTTCAGTCGCGGATCATTCGGCCACTGAGACTGCTCTTGCGATAACGGGCGGTTTGTGAGTGCGTGAGCACACTTCCATGTGCCTGATTTGGGGTAGTCTTGCAAGATCTCGTTGATGAAAGACCAACCCGTCACGCCTGAGGCACCAAAGACGAGTGCAGATTTCGACATGGTGCTTGTGGAAGTAAAAACGGGTTTAACTTTTCGCAAAAGATGCAATTACAGCAACATGTTCAGGGACATGCATATGTCATCTGATGTTCCTCGGTGTACAGCGTTCTAGGATGGCGCCACTGCTGCATATCCTCAAACATGCCTTATCCCCACACCCTAGGCCTATACTTCTCCAGCAGCGGCAAAGCGTGTTCGAAAGAGGTTTATTCGACGCGTGATGAGATGGCAGCTGCGGCATCTACATGCAGCCGAGCGGGCCTGAAGCCGTCCGGAAAAGCCTTCCCGACCTGTGAGGCACCTACCAACTGCCCCGCGCATGCGCGAAACAGTAATTACACATGTGTAGATCAGCTAGCGACTGTATTCTTCGATACATGCTGTTGTTAGTGTCGTGCTGGCCTGTTTATCTGGGCACATGGAAAGAAGTGGTTGAGGCCAGTGGTTGTGACGTCATTTGCACTAATCGGCGTGCAGTGAGGAGACACGATGAAAGCGAAATCTGTGAAGACACATGATCCCGGAACACAATTGGATCCCACGAATCGTAACAACGCATTGAATTGTTCACAGTGTCTGAACTCATGAGATGGCTTCAAGAGTACCTTATCTGGATTTTGACACAGTCCACACCCGCAATGTCACATTTCCTGGGCACTCCAATCAATCGGAGCATAACCCAGAATTTTGGGCATTGGGTATGAGGCTATATATTTGGACATGCAATAGGCTTAACATTAGAATCCCTGTCCACATCAAGAAGCGTGTTCCATTACGACCTCCATCCGCCGTGCCTAGCATGCCATCAATGAAACTCGTTCTTCTCTGCATAGATATCATTCTCTAGGAAGATCTCGACCTTATTCGTCATCTTGGGTGTTATGTCTTCACAGTACAAGATGCAGAGCAGCCCAATGATACCAAAGCTCAATGAGCTGAGTGCAACAATCTTGAGTCCATGTGCATAGCTCCATTGGAACGCGAGAGAGGCAGCGCCGACTGCTTCTGGTGTTGTTCCTGGTACCTGAGCGATGGCTGCTGAACCAAGAGGAAATGCTGCCAGCAGAGACTGGGCGTTCTCTGGAGACATTCCCGCAGCAATGGCTGCAGCTGGAACGGTTATCGCAGCACGAGCTGACTGAGTGTTTGCCAGGATGGTGGTATAGATAGCTTGAGCAAGCGAACCTCCTGCGTATCGCGCCATTCCTGCCAGACCTCCGCTGAAGCCAAGATCCGTTTGAGGCACGCCAAGTTGTGTGAAGGCAATCGACTCATATTGTGCCCACCCGAAGAAGCCTGATGTGTGTCAGCGGAGAGTGTCGCAACGACTCGCAGTAATACTATGACTTACTCGCATTGATGCAACAAAAAGCGATCATCATGGGCTGGTTGAAAGGAGTAACAAGGCCCATCAGTGCTCCGAATAGGACCATGCCAAACCAAGTTCCGGCCAGATTCCACTTCCAGTGACCAATCGCGTTTCCAAACGCCATCAAACAGAGTGATCCGAAGACGAGACCGACGTTCGGAGGTAGAGTTAGCAGTAGCTCTGTGCTACGCGATACACCAGGACCAATGTAAAATACATTGACCATAGTAGGCCAGATGATGTTAACGCTGTAATAAAACATCGTTACAATAAATGCAACGATGAATGGCGCAGTGAATTCTCTTCCCTTGTGGCTTCGAAAGAGATGTGGCGGGCAAAGCTTGAACCGAGTGTTGGACAGGGTTTCCCACACGCCAAATGCAGCGATGAGGACGAATCCGACGACCATGGGGGCGATCACAGTAACGTCTGAGCTTGGCTTGTATGTCGTACTGATGATTCCAACTAGTGCGAGGACTATGCCAGGAACGATGAGTGCTGTGCCGACATAGTCCAATCCCTTGTATGCTTCGTGCCATGGAACACCTTTGGGGTGCTTGGGCGGCTTGTAGAAGGCAAAAATACCGGCAAGGGAAAACAATTGAGCGATGAAACCGGCCCAGTACACATACCTCCAGGCACCTACATCGATGGCGTACTGTTAGGAATTAGCAAATGTGCGGCGGTGATTGATCAAATATATACATACCCTACCAACAATGGGACCGATGATCACGATAAGGAACACAAAGCCATCCGAGAGACAAATTCCGATATGTCGGAACTTGTTGGGTAGAAGCTCTTGTTATATTTAGCAGCATTGTATGACGTTTCATGAAGACAGTCTCACCAGGGATACTGCACATAGCCATTTGTGCGAAGCCTGCTCCAAATCCAGTAATCGCCAGACCAGCAGTGAAATGATCTGCACCCTTTGCTGTCGCGGTGATGATGAAACCAACGCAGCAGCATGCATTGCCGAACAACAGAAACAATCGGCGTCCAAATAGATCCGAATTTGCCCCAGCCAGCAAGAAGCCGATGGCATTGGCTGTCGTGTATGCTGGTACGAACCACGCACTTGCGGTAGGCAATCCGAATTGTATTGCTAGCTTCGCCATCATAGCTGCTGTCGTAGGGACTGGCCAGAAGGAGAGGCCAAATGTCGAAGATAGGATGAAGATGACAAACCAGGTCTTCAAGGTGATGGTGACTGTTTCTCCATCCTCGTTCTGTAGCGGTTGCTTGGTCTGGCTGGATGTATCGTAAAGTTGTTCGATACGATCAGTCTCCGGCTTCTCGACGGACGAACGGCCACCACGTATGATTTTGGGCACTGCCATAGCGACGAAAAAAAGTTTGTAGGTAAGATATACGACAGTTTGGAGGGGCTCAAAACAACCTCTAGTTCCAGCGACTGGTAGAGTCGAGATATCTTATTGTAAATATGCAAGTGCTATCTTAGCACTACTTCCTTGAGCTTCTCCACTCCCTGGTCACCAGACTGTCGAGACTCAGCTTTGTTTTGTCGCCATTTTGGGTATATCCAGTGAGAATACGCGAGCACTCAGCTGCAATCTAGGGTGCATAGGCGCCTGGAAGTGGGTATCCGGGCAAATTGAGGGGATGTATATCGCGCTTACCACAAAAAGAGGCGTATGGAATAGTGGCGTCGATCGAAGTTTCGTGGGATGTACAAGTCCGGCCACTCGGACCAAGCATGCGTTGTGTGATTGGAGTGGAAGTACTTTCTGACTACTTTCTAGCTAGGATCAACTATAGGATCATCCGCATTCATGGATCTTAGTCTCATTATATTCTTCATTACTAGCTATGTCCATCTGATGCTAGTTACGCAAAATACCATCCGTAGCATCGCATTCAGGAATTGCTTTTCCAAATGCAATGAGATCATGCCTGGTGTGCCTAATCAGCTTTCGCTCTTCGTTCTCGATCACATGCCTTGGAGCTCACCCTGCCATGACTTTGATACCACTTTTCTTGTAGTCCATGAAGTGATCAGCATCTGGCATCAGCGCGGCGACATACTCTGGACTGCTCGCAAACTCAACCCAGTCATCCCAGCTTCTGACCCAGATCTGGCTACACGCGTCGTAGTCCAGTAGCTGTGAAGTTAGTTGATATTTTGAATATGCATGTATAGACAACTTCACCTCCATGCCCAGTTCCTGAACCTTCTTTTTCATCTCTGGTGACTGGTAGAGCTGGACATAGCGCTGGATTTTGACTGCGTGAAACTTTTCGCACGCAACAGTCAAGTCTGAATGAACATGATTGTAGTGCTTCTATAACCACAGCGATCAATGTTTAGCGTTCGCGTCATAAGCCTTGTATAGAAAAAACCTACTTGGAAGTGGTCATCGTCGACGCCTGGGAGTTTCTTGAAGTAGAACGACAGTTTGATACATGCTGAGAAGCATGCATTGTCAGAGTGTGATTTTCTTTTCGGACAGACCAGGAGCAACAAACGCTGATAATTCTCTTTCACGTCCCATTCAAACTGCTCGTTTGCAAACTGATGCTGCTTGGATATGAGCAAGACTATGCAATATTCCGGAAGAGTACCCACATCGACTTTGTGATGAACCATGATGTTAATTGTCGCTTGTAGTGAAAAGGCGTAGCTTTACAAAGAAGTCCGCTCAGTTGGCAAGTATTCTATACCTCACAATTTCTCCAGGACCGACTAATAAAACAGGCTGGAAACATATCACCGAGCCAGATACTGACCAAGGACATTGAGCGGGGCTCGGGTATAAAGTTTGAGGCCTCTCCACTAGTGATTGCACTATTGGGTCGAATTGTGAACTACCTATAGGCTATGGCACGGAGATTCGGCATCAGGGCACAAGAATTGCTTTGAGATCTGACAGTGTGGAATTGTGCACAGCACCATCATTCTCGAGATCAACCATCACAGTCTCGGCGCATTGCTATGATGGAATAGATACAGTGTATTGCTGCCGAACTGACAGTCTGAAATTACACATAGTATCGCTAGGCTTGAGATACGAGGGCGAGACCCTGTGTGTAGCTCAATTTGTTAAGCAGGTTGCCTGGTTGATCGCTTTCTGTCGTTTCTGATAAACAGTTAAACTGTAACTAACTTCTTAGACTTCCAAGGTCGATGCTCGCGGCGGTCTCTATCTCAATATTACATGCTACATACAACCACTAAGCATCGCAATGACATGGTAATCTCGGAACAATATTTACTTAATCCACATACCATAGATGGCCCCAAAGAGTGGCCAGGATGTGCGACGAGTACGCGCAAATCATGATGTCTTGCATTATTTGCGCCTCAGACGCAGGAGCGAGTTATTCCTCCTTGCCTTTGGTATGCCACTCCAAACTTCAGCTCTGCGACTGCTAAAATACGACAACCTGTCTTTTCTCCGCTTTTCCAGCTTCCATATCCGCAACCATTTGCGGCAAATCGTCGATCTTACGGAACACAACCTCAGGCTCAATGCTGTGCGGATGTCAGATTGCTGAACAGTGAAGAGGCTTCAAATCGACATACCCATGCTTCCCTGTGAAGTCTACAGCCTTCTTCATACGCTGTGGGATGCCTGTGCTATCGGCCTTGACACGATAGCGGCCAGTTGTCAAGTCGAAAGTGTTTATAAAGTCAAGGCCCTTAGGTGCGATCCCAATCACCATCAGCAATCCACCGGTTCGCAGGACTTCCGGTGCCCCAGCATACGCGGCATTTGACGCACTATAAACTGCAGCAGCGTGGCAACCTTTGCCTGTGAGCTTCTTGATCTCTTCTACATAATTCTTGTTCGTCATGCTGTTGAACACCGCATCTGCCCCGACTTTCTTTGCCATGGTCAACTGGTTTTCGTTTATGTCCAGTCCGATGGTCTTGATGCCCATCTGAGATAAATGAGCAAAAGATACCAAATTGTAGGAATAGACATATACTTACAGCCTTTGCGTATTGTATCGCGTACTGTCCCAATCCTCCACAGCCAATAATCGCTAACCAGTCGCCCTGCTTCACTTCACAACTGTCCACAGAATGAAACGCCGTGATACCTGCACAGAACAACGGAGCTGTTTTGGACATGTCTAGGTTTGTAGGTAACTTCACGGCATTCTGCCAGTCCACGACCGCATACTCTGCAAAGAAGCCGTCCACGACAAAACCTTGGAGTCTCTGATTACCCGTTTCACAACGCATGTTGTGTACCATGCAACCGTCACATTCGAAGCAGCAACCAATGAAGTAATTGAAGCCGATCGCATCACCGACGGCGAAACCCTTGTCTTGGATGTCCGCACCGACGGACTCAATGTAGCCGACGCCTTCATGTCCCAGCGTGACCGTATGGTCGGGTCGCATGTCGAAGAGGAGATCTGAGTGACATAGTGAAGCGGATTGGATTTTGACGAGAAATTGATTTGGTGCTTCTGACGGCTTCGGTACGTCGTTTATGACGACCTTTTTCTGCTTGCTACCAAAGAGCATCAGCTACGAGCAACATCAGCTTGAACGGTACTCACGGATCCCATTGTCCAGCCTTCATAATGCAACTATTTGTATTATTGTACGTAAACTTGTAATTTTGAGGACTATGGTGGCATGAATGCTTTATAAAGAGTAAGCTATGTACCGTTCACTTTGTGGTAGGAGACGACACGTTGTAATTCGCAGTATATAATGCAATTAAAGCCGACCCAACTGTTTCGATCGGCCTGCTAACATGCCCGCAGCTGTTTACACGGCTTTCGGAAAAGGATGACCGACATCCTGTGGTCCAGAGCAGGAGTTCGAGCTTGGAAGTGAACGCGCGGGGTTCGGCGGGCTGAGTTCTCCAGACCAAAAACCACTGCGAGCTATATGCTGCACACTTACGTCACGCGTTTCTAGTGGACCATCCGGATCCGGACTCACTTTATTGCAGTGGAGACGGTGAAGACATGGTCACAGGTGGATGTAAAATATTCGCAATGCCTAGTCCAGCTTCACGTGACGTACACAATGTTATCATAGGAATAGTGGTATCTGAATAATGAACATTATATGTTACGCCACCACGAATTGCACTCCCGACGCGAGGTTGGCATTGAACTCCTCGCGCGGTTTTTTCAATTTGGGTGATGGCCACGTCCAATGGTAGTGCGGGTATCCTTCATAGAAGTCGAACTTGGTGGCAACTCTGTCACTCGTTAGTGCTGGTTCGCACTCACAATATGCCTTCACGCACTTGGAATCATCAAGCTTTTGCTTGAATAATAACCCATCATCTCGGAGCGTATCCTGACCAGCAACAGCAAGATACACTTTCTTTAGCTCACCGATCCGAGAATGGAGCAGCGGCGAGGCGTGTGGATCAGTGGGCGGAGCGCCAAACGCGTCTATAAATGTCAATCTCCCACGCGTGTACTATGGCGTTCATCCATAGCTTACCCCAGAATGCTTCCATGGCGCTCGCTGTGTTGATGGTATGCTGATCGTGTTCCACGTACGACGTGTACTGTGATTTGAGAGACTCCGGTACGGCCTTGGGATGTACGGTCGCAGGTACGAGTGCAACCACACCGGCCAGCGAGCCACCCAGGCCTTCGTCAATGGCTTTGAGCGCGACACCGAGAGCTAGTCCTGCACCAGCGGAGACGCCTGAAGTAAACACCTTACTTTCGGCACACCCCAGTTCCTTTGCGTGCTGCAATGCCCATTGTAGTCCTTTCCAACAATCGTTGATGAGCCCAGGATGCTTGTTCTGCGGCGCAAGGCCGTACTCGATTGACACTACCACCACATTTCCACCTATCGAAATGCTTCGAGCGAATGCGTCGTCTCCGTCTATATCGCCCATGGCCCATCCACCACCATGAAAATATACGCCGATCGGACTGCCTCCGCTGTAGCCTTGAGGGGTGTATATGCGAACTTTAAGGCCATCGGTTATGGCCCTGTCTTCGGAGTCGACGCCGGGGTCGAGTGGAGGAAAGGAGTATTTGGAGACCATCAAGCCTACGATTTTTGTGAAGCCATCTTGACAAGAGGAGAGAGGTCCTTGGAGCAGCAGGCGTTCACCTAGTTCCTCTTCGAACTTCACAAAATCAGCCATTGTATCGCTCCGCATTTTATAACTGCTTACCTCAACCCACGGCTGTGCAAACCCTTCTGAAGCCATTGCACTCAAGCTTAAACAAGTAGTGGTTCGATCGCGAACAGAAGCTCATCTTCACTATTTGCTTTGTGAGCTTCCCACCAATCACGTCTGTATCGCACCGTCTGAACATGCGGAGCAGCTGGGCGCGTGTGTCGGCCGGAAGATGTCAGGGGTCTGAGCTCCAAGGCGAGCGCAGCTGCACGCGTAAAGATTTCCCGTCCTCCCCGCATACCTCGGCCTAGAACAATCAACACACCCCAAACAGTGTTGTATGTCGCGAGTCATGTCGTCGTTGTGCATGTCGTTGAGCTGGAGGTCGCATTTTGCGACTGGTCACTTCCCTCCATAACGACAATATCCACACAATGTCATCAAATCCCCAAGCAGACCCGAACCCAGCTTTTGCCCGGATCCCACCCTGGGTGAAGGCGAAACTGAGACCGATCGCGCTCGAAAAGATCCAGCAAGTCTACGATTGGGTGGAGAATGAGTGTATTCCCGCCGAGCGTATCTACAAGGCGCAGCTGGCCGCCAGTAAAACAAGATGGGAGACGCCAGCTATTATACACGATCTGAGGAAGAAGGCCAAGGCACAGGGCCTGTGGAATCTGTTCCTGCCAAATCACTTTGTCGAGAGCCCTGGCTTGACCAACCTGGAATACTCATGCTGTGCGGAGATCATGGGCAAGGTGTACTGGGCAGCCCAGGTGTGTATGCAGTTTCGTTTTCTAGAACCACAAGGCTGACCCGCGGAAGACGATGAACTGCCATGCTCCGGAGACTGGCAATATCGAGCTACTCGCCAAATACTGCACCCCGGAGCAGAAGAAGAAATGGCTACATCCCCTGATGAATGGCGACATGTCCTCAGCATACAGTATGACCGAACCAGACCGCGCATCTTCAGACGCCACGCAGGTCGGCATCAGCATGGAAATTACGGATGAAGAAGTGATCATTAATGGTCGCAAATTATATGGAAATTGCCAATACAACCCAGAGATGCAACTCTTCATCTTAATGGGTTGCTCGGATCCCAACAATCCAAACGCATGGAATCGTCACTCAACACTCGTTGTACCCGCAAATTCGCCTGGATTGAAGCAGGTCAGAAATCTTACCATCATGGGATATGACTGGGCACCAGAAGGCCATGGAGAATACATTTACGATAATGTACGTGTTCCTCGCGAAAACATTATCCTTGGGCCTGGCAGGGCGTTTGAGATTGCACAAGGACGGCTGGGCCCTGGTCGCATCCACCACTGCATGAGACTAATCGGCCAAGCTGAACGCGCTTATGATCTTGCGCTCGTGCGATGCATGGAGCCGCGCAAGAAGCCCCGTGGGAAATTCATTGGCGAGTTCGATAGCAACATCGAACGCATTGCAGACATGCGTATGACCATTGATGCAATGCGCCTCGTCGTCTTGAATGCTGCCGATACAATGGATCTTCAAGGGAACAAGGCAGGCAAGTATGCCATCGCACAGAGCAAGATTATGGTGCCCAACGCACTGATCAAGGTCATTGATGAAGCCATGCAAATCTATGGTGGTCAAGGCCTCACTCAACATACGCCTTTGCCTGAAATATGGACATACGCCCGTTTCGTTCGCGTTGCTGATGGCCCTGATTCTGCTCACAGGCACCAAGTCGGTCGCGAGCAGATGAAGACGGCGAAAGCGGCTCGAGAACGAGCAGCAAAGTACACGGAGAGGTACAAAGAACTGTGTCAGAAGTGGGGATTAGAGCCAGAAGAGTTCATGGGCATTGTATGATATTGTTCTTAATTGGATCCATTCTTGACCAACGCTCAACGGCTGCACGCAGCGAAGGCTTCGGCTCTTTCAAACTTGAAAGTTGTAGAACTCGGCAATTGAAGCAAGAGAGGTAACAAGCAGCATTGTTTAGAGCATATCCCAAGATACATCTACGTCTACGCAGATAGGCATATCGTCCGGTGTAATCGCGGGGCTGTTCCGATGCCGACCCACACCATGACGTATTCATCCTTATCCTCGTCGCTGTCAATCCATCATTCTCCATGACCGCTTTGTCGAAATGACTTTGAATAACGACGGATCCATTCAGCACTACGAGATCAACAATTTCAGGTTCCAAGATGGTACTGTGGTTTCGCGTGTGAAGGTGGCGTATCAGATCATCAACCCTACCAAGAGCAAAATCGCAGTCGTGCATACCTGTTTCCGCGGACGACTCAGTACGACCTTGAACTTCTCCAACGGTGTGCTCAAAGATCATAAGATCATTCTGGTTGCTTTGTTTGGCAATGGTGAATCTTCCAGCCCTTCGAATACTCCCGACTTCCCCGAAACCTTGGACTATCAGGACTGCGTAAAAGCTCAGCATATTCTTTTGACCCAAGAGCTGGGAGTAGACCACGTCGATGTTATGCTGGGCTTCTCCATGGGCGGTCAAATCACGTATCATTGGATTGTGACGCATACATCATTCGTCAGATATGCTGTCATCATATGTTCCTCCGCGAAGACGAGTCAACACAACTATCAATTCCTAGAGGGACCAAAAGCCGCGCTGGAAAGCGCTGTCGATGAATCACGCGGAAAGAGAGCGTTTGGCAAAGCATATTCTGCCTGGCTCACCAGCGCGGAATGGTTTGACGGAGCACTATACAAAGATATGGGCTTCAACACACTCTCAGCCTGGGATGAAGTTGCTACAGGGACTGGATATGATGACTGGGCAGGATCCGATCTTCTTTCGATGCTAGGCATGTGGCAGCGCGGTGATATCACTCGTTGCGTACAGGATGCGAACGGTGAGCTGGAAGCAGCACTGAAAAAGATTGACGCAAGGGTGCTGCTGATGCCATGTGAAACCGATCAGTACTTCCGTCCATATGTGAGCAAGAGAGAAGCGAATTTCTTGCAAAACGTTGAAGTGCAGGTTGTGCCCAGCATTTGGGGCCACATCGCAGGAGGTGGCGCGAATAAGAAGGATGTTGAATGGATGGATCAGAAGATCAGTGCGCTTCTTGATGCATAGAGAGTTGTACAGTAGCAGCAGGGAGTTGGGCGACAGAAGGTGGGCCGTTGTACGCAGATTACCCAGCCAATTACCACAACGATGCACGTATCTGTACTCGGATTAGAAACTTCCCCTCTCCCAGACAGGAATGCTGCTTGCGCTCTACCGATGAAAATTTTGCAGTCAAAATCGATTCCATAAACCACGCCCGTGTAGTCTCTATCCTTCATGAGATCCTAAACTATTCTGCGAGCAGCTGATAGTTGTCAGAGAAGGACATGGAGTTCCACAATAGCCTGCTGAGCATATCTACAATTATATCTGCGCCTATACTGGCTTCACTACTCTCTCGCATTTTCTATATGCAACGACTCCACCCACTTGCCAAATTTCACGGACCTTGGTATGCCATGTCCTTTTCGATAGTTGGCGCAATCATTTCTGTGAAGCCAAAAGAGCCGCAATTCTTTCTGAGCTTGGCTAAGAAGTATGGAAGTAGTTCCTGCAGATCTATGATCAACGATGTTGCTAACATTACGTTACAAGCTAATCAGTCAATTCGAGTATCGCCAACACTGTTGCTGTTCCCGCGTCCGTCTGCTTTGAAAGATATCTTCTGGGATCTACGGTGCAATCAAAAGGCTGTGCGGTACAATAGCCCTGCGTACGTTGTCTTTAGCTATGACCTACGCAAGTAGTTTGCGCTGATTTGAACTGATATCTAGATTGGGCCCACCTCATTTGTTCACGACAGTAGACGGTAACGAGCATCGTGCTCTTCGCAAGGGACTTTCATCCGCTCCTTGGGCTATAGATCCACTCAAGAACGCTTGGGAGTCTCGCTTCGATGATAAATTCAACCTCTTCGTAGCGAAGATGCGTGAGCATGCGGCAGCGAAACGCTCGATTTTTCTCTCTGACAAAGGGTCCGAGTTTGCCGCCGACATCATGAGTATGATTGCTTTCGGAGATCCATTTGGATTTGGGAGTGTTTGAAATTAGCGAGACGAGCGAAGCATCCTCACGCATTGGCGCAAGGGCTTAACCTTTTTCGGTGTTTGTTGGCGGTGGCGCTTTTTCCGAGAAAATATCCTCACATTTCCCTTGGTCGACCGATTCTGTCTACCGGAGTTCAGTTCTGGGTCAGGAATGGGTTGGCTGATGTCCGAAGTCAACCGCGCTGTTACGAAGCGTGTAGAGAATGCAGAGAAGTGCTTCAGTGGAGAGCCTGATTTCATGCGATAGTGAGTACTTGCACGACTCCATGGACCAAGTCCCTACCTATGGTAATGCTGAAGCAATGCAGCTGCCTGGAAGCCCGCTTCCCAGCTGGATCAAGCTTAACGACAACTCAAAAACGATCTCATGTGACTCTGTTGATCCAAGCTGGGGCTGACACCACAGCTACAGCTTTGGGCTCAATTCTCCGCTTCCTGATATGACTCCAACAGCTCTTGCACGCGTTCGTGCTGAGATGGCAGCGGCTGAAGAGGTAAAGCTCCTTTCATCACCGATTCAATCCGGAGACCAGAAAGCACTTGCCATACTTTGTTGCCACCATCAAGGAAGGTCTCCGCATGCATCCACCAGCTACCACTCTGTTCGCCAGGGTTGTGCCAAAAGAGGGGAAATGAATCGCTGGTCATTTTATACCTGGTGGCGCTAATGTTACGAGTTATGTATACACCGTGCAGCGTGACCGAGGGTTGTATGGAGAAGACACAGAAGGATTTAGACCAGAGCGCTGGCTCGCCGATCAGACAAGGGTCTTTGAATTGGAAGCGGCACAAGTCACGTTCGGCGTAGGCCCCTGTGTCTGTCTAGGGTAAAACATTGCTACGAAGGAAATGTAGAAATTATTGCCATAGGTAAGCTGAGCTAGTCACATTTGGCACGGGGACTAAGCTCGATTGTGCTAACCTTACAGATTGTGCGTCGCTTTGATATAGAGCTAGATTCGCCAAGGCAGTTTGCTGTTGACGGCGGTAGAGCCTACAGCATAGGCTTCTCAGGCACGCTCAGCGCGAGAGAGTAAATCTTACACTGGCGAGAGGACATGGCGTTTATACTGCAGTTGTATATCTACTTACTGATTACCTGTAACAGCATTAGTGCGCAGCTCAATCGCCCATCATAATGTTTTTCACCTTATTTGCCATTGCTTGAGCCATCATCCCCGATGTCTCCGCGCCACTCTTGAGCGTGCCACCGACACGCATAAAAGTCACCGCCTCGACCTTCAATCCCTTGCTTTCGATCAATTTCTGAGCATTGAACCCCCACCGGTCCTTGATGTCCTGCGATTCCTGGTTGCCGGCCATCGCAGCTACGTACGGCTTTTGCAGTTCGCGAAAGTCGTCATTTGTGATTTCAACACTACCGGGCGCACTCGCTAAGATGAACACGTAGCGATGGGGTCGGGAGTACACATAATTGGGAAGTGGAGACGGTGCGACGTATGGTGACAGACCAGAACCTTCGGAAACTGAAAGCGAACCGTCTGGTTTGGTAGAGACATTCGTGACGAGCCAGTGCCTGACTTGACCGAAATAGGTGTCATCGTTCATCATGAGATCCTGCGAATATTCTGTGAGCCTGAAGCGTCAATTGCGCTGGTGGTTGAACTTACTGGGTCAGACATGATGAGCACGAGATTGCTCAGTGGTTCAGATGGCTGCGTTTCGACAATGTCAGGTCATTGATTACGTTATTGTTAAGGAGTGACTACACGTACGGTAGGATTGAGATGTAAAGTCGGTTCAGGTTGCGTGTCCTCACGACCCAGCTCTTCGCCGGGCTTATCCAGCGTAGCACTGGGCCATTTCACCGTCAGATCGTAACTTAGATCCAGATTACCAGGAAGTACGTCCGTGATTACTTTGTGCTCAACCAGAGCTTGCTTCCTTTCTTGTGCGTTTGACATTGTGAAAAATCGATGATCTCTTGCTTAGGTCTTAGAATCGAGGCGGCGTGGTGGTAGAGTGTAGAATATCCTATGGTTAAGACTCAGGACATATGTCACCATTGATATCCACTACAGCAGTTTCATATCGTCATATTTTTTCCGTTGAATCCGAGACTTGCAATAATATTACAGACCTCAGGCCACAAGTGCAGCTGCAAGGTTTACGTGAATGACGTGCAGATGACATAATCGTCTATGAAGGCGATCATTCCTCAAATCGTCTCATATTTTGGTAAACTCGTATGATGCGCAATGCATCCTTGTCAATAACAGTATTGTCAAGTGGTTTCGCTAGCAGCCGTAGGGCGGTATTCCGGCGTCTTCTTCATTTCCAAGCACTTGCAGTCTGCATACCAGCTTCCTTTCCAGTCTGATACGTCCGGCTCAATGCATTATACAAAGCTTTCACTCTGTTTACTTCGGCCACCAAATTACTGCGCTGCTTCTCCTCTTTGATCTCCTCTATCACATCCAGCAATGACTTGGCAGTGAAGAACTTGTTCTTTCGATTGTACAGCGGCCTTTTTCTCATTTGGTCGTCCGTTTCCTCGCCTTGCACGCGGAAAACCTGTTCCAGGATGTCGATGTCGTATGGAATGGAGAACAGATCCCGACTGTCCTCATAAGTGAAGAGATAGTAAAATTCGGTGAAGCCTGACCACGTGATGCCACTCAGGCACAGACTACATGGCTCATGGGTGGCGAGGAAAATGCAGTCTCTACCTGGGTCCGGTCTTGTTGTTGAATCGGGATAGTCGATGGTGAAAAATTGCTGGATGCACGCGATCTCGCCATGAAAGAGGGGTGAAACACGCTCGTTGTTTGTGGCAACTGTTAGCGGCTTTACGTCATGTCTTGCGAGAATTGCGGCCCCGAACAGCTTGGAGCCTGATGAGACGCCTTTGCGTGTAAGTGGTATGATGAAATGCTCGATAGTCTTTAGAAGAGCTGAGACTATAGTCGCCGGTGACGACGTTTCCACATGTTCAGACATGACGAGAGTGTAGCGATGATACAATATTGGGTGACACGAGGGATGAGTCTCCGACGGGAATTTCGATATTGCGAGACTGGTGATAGGGAAAGGCATGACTATAACGCTAGATGCGTACTGATGATAAGGCGGCAGCTACCGATGGAGAACGGTACCTTCCGGTGCCCGGAAGCCAACCAGAGCAGCGATCTTGCCAAATGAAAGTCGAGAGGAACCTTTGCAAGAAACAGCCCATGGTGCTCCAGTAACCAATGCTAATCGAGAATGCGATAGCTGTCGTGCGAGCTTACCAACAAATGACACACACGGAACACATTTCGGTTGAAAGGCTCCTCTTGTAGTTTGCTTTAAGGCTGCAGTTATCACACCCCGTATTGCTTGTAACTTATAAAACCTTGAAAAGATGTTCAAAGATCACTGACTATTAACAAACAGCGCCATCTTCTTCATCGGCCTATTTGGGGTTTGACAGACGAAGTCGTCGGTCCCGTCGCAAGCTTCATCGATATCGCTTGCAGGTATGTATGTCCATTATTGCTACCTCCAAGATTTCCTCGCCGGCCGCAATGAAGCAGCCAATCTAGGAGCATATGCCTAGAGGTCATGATGGTCGTACAACGAAGCAGAAGTTGAGGTAGCACTTTTCTAGCCCCGCACTAAACGCATTTTGTTATCGATAGTGCCCCTCCAGATTGTGCGCTCGTCACTAATTCGTTTCACAACACCAAATTGTTGCTTACGTGCATATTTGTGCTTCAAATCCCAAACACAGTCGTCACTAAGCACACGGAATGAACTTGGCCTCTTTCATACTTGTTCTTTCCGAGCCATAGGCTGGACGAATTGGTCCACAAGGAATTGGCACAATCTTCGAAAAACACCCAACTTCTGCATCTCTACAGCGGCTTCTTAAGAGTAAAGCTTCAACTTTACCAAGTGCACCTGGTATAGCTTCATCAAGATGGCGCACCAAAATCACAGCAACACAATCTACCTCACCGAGCAGGATTCAAACCGCATCCGAGCCACAGCAAAGAACAGGATAAAAACCGCTTCAGAAGCAAAAGGCAATGGCAGACAACCGCGAGAAGCCACGCCGTCCATACAACAGGCGACCGGCGCCTCCCTGATGGCTGACATGGGCGGCGCACCAGATCCAGACATGACAGAAGCCCAAGGAGGCACGTTACCAGCCCTTACAATCGGCGCGCCATACCCGGCATGTACTCTGGATCTCGATGAGTTGGAAGAAATGGCGTTCACGGACCTCAAGATGGAGACTCATCATCGAGGAAAAAAGCTCGTCATTAAGCGTGCAAGTCCAGTCGTAGGGCTTGCGATCCGGTCGTGGTGCATGGTACAGGACGAAGAAGGCAAAGAGACGGAACGATTAGAGTTTGGATTGCACAAGTTGAGGCACGCTGAGGAAGTGTTGGAATTGACTAAGCAGTTCGTGATTAAGGAGCCGTATTATACGATGACGGATGAGGGTGAGGCTACTATTCGCATAGATCATCCCTCGGATCTGGTATCTATAATGGATGAGATTGCGGAAAGTGAGTTCAAGGATGCAGAAGCAGCGGAGAAGGCAGCTACGAAATGTAAGAATAAGGGCAATGCTGCGCTCAAAGAACAAGACCTACCAGAGGCGTATGCGAGATACTCCGAGGGCCTCAAAATTGCTACGGCGAACTCGATAGAAAGTTTGGCCAGGGACATTTCGCGGAATCGTGCATACGTCAGCTTGCTCCTCGGACAGCTAGATGGCGTGCTTGAGGACGCAAAAGCCTCACTAATTAACGAAGACGATCAGCGTTCAAAAGATCTCGATAGCAAAGCGTACTTCCGAGCTGGCAGCGCTGCATATTCTCTTGGACAATACGCCTTGGCCAAGAAATTATTTGAAGAACAACAAAAGCTCGCTCCTGGTGATAAGGACGCAAGGACATATCTAAAACGAATCACCGCTCGGGTTCGTGAGCAGGAGTCGGGCGGCTATGACTTCACTAAGATGCGCCTTAACCTGTCTCAAGCTCGCTCGCGCGTCGATGCCGCAACGTTCACTGGTAGTACCGAAGTCAAAGACAGCAAAAGCAAAGGCCGTGGTTTGTTCGCCACGCGCAATCTCGCTACCGGCGAGGTCATCATGTGCGAGAAGGCTTTTTGCGTCGTCTGGGGCTACGAGAGAGAAGCCATGACGGCCATGACCTACGACCTGCGGGACGACAGGATCCGCGTCTCGCCCATCGGTCTCAGTCGCGCGCTTGTGCAAAAGCTCATCAGCAACCCGTCTCAAATACCCGCCGTAATGGATCTATACGGCGACTGGGCGGGCTCTGACAGCAACGAAGAAGTCGTTGACGTTTTCCGCATACACGACATCATGTCGCGCAACGCGTTCGGCCCAGGGAATCAATTCGGAGAAGAGAACGCGAGAAATGCAAGTACTGGACTGTGGGTCTACGCGGCCTACATCAACCACTCCTGCATCCCCAACGCCACGAAGGAGTATATCGGGGATATGATGATCTTGAGAGCAACACGCGCCATTGCCGCAGGCGAAGAGATCTTCCACGCCTACGACGTGTCCAGCGACTACGACGCGCGTCAAGCCTCGCTCATGACAACATGGGGATTCAAATGCGCTTGCAAGTTGTGCGAAGCAGAGTCCAAAGACAGCGCGGAGGTGCGGGCCAAGAGGGAAGAATTGAGGGGCGAGGCGGACGGAATTGTGGCGAGGGAGCACTGGGCAAACGTGAAGCGGCTGACGATTGTCAAGGCGCAAAGAGTCGCGAGGGGCATCGAGGAGACTTATGATGCGAAGAGGTACGAAGGACTGCCAAAGTTGGCGGGAAGGAATGTACAAGAGTGGCTGTCAAAGGCGACTCCACGGAAGTGAGGGCTGGAAATAGATTTAAAAGTTACAAAATACCTTGACCTTGCATCCATGCAAGTTCTTTCGAATGTGCTTGTATGTATCGACCGGTAAAGAAGTCTAGGCATGGCGCCCACACAATAGTAAGCACAGCAAGGCGAAGCCCATGTAAGCACTCTAGCTGGGGGTTTGTGGATTTGGAGCTGGCCAGTTCGATACAGCACGACGGGGAATGCTACACCGCACGTAAAGATTGATGGCACTAGGTGCTGCAATAATTCGTGTGGGCGTTGTTTTTAGATCTCGTATTATAGACCAGGGACCATAGTATATACGAGCCTGAATGGACTTGGTAGTTGGTTAGAACGTTATCAGATACTAAAGGCCCCGAAGCTACACAGCTTTCAGCTTCGCAGTGCTCTGGAACCACTCGGGGCTTAGTTGCAATGCGAACAGATTGTTGCAACCCCTTGTGGTGGTAGTTCGAGATCAGATGCGCGTCTGTTGTTCGGTCGCGTTCCGTGCTAAGGATTAGTGAGGGTATAAAAGTAGAGCGGCGGCACGCACCTTTCTCTTCCAGGCACCATGTCAGTGCCGAGATCCCTGCTCCCGCGTTGTCACGCACGCTTGGGGTAACGCTACGACGATTTTAGATAGGGCTGAATGTGTACTATTTCGCTTCGAGTCTTGGAGGGCCTCGGCTGGAAGAAAGACAAGAGGTGGTGGGCGCGATTCTGAGATTCGAGGTCATGGAGATGAACAAGCAAGCAGCTTATGTGAAGATATTGTGATACGACAGGCCACACGTCATGGGATCGCCATGTTAAGATTGGGCCCGCTGTGGAGCAAGGAAGGAACGGCCGTTGTTAGTGTTGAGCTTGAGGCTCTAGGAAAGAAAGTGGGGAAAGAGACCCTTTCTCGTGTCCAAATCAGGCATTGGCAGACTGAAGTGCAGCAAGATGAGGACAAGGAGAGGGAAGTGCGTGCAAAATGCACGCTGCCTGCGTATGCTGAAACGGCCGCGACGGCGCAACCCACTGAATATACTCGGCGTGGTCACCGCACAGGTAATTGGGCGGTTTTGGCGTGTGGGGTTATGGCGCGGTTGGGCTGGCTCGGTGGACGTGCAATTTACCAAGACGATAGCTAGACGGTATCCGCGTGTGCCCAGCATCTGCGTGCGTTTCTGTGAAGGGCGTCTGACACTGACTGACAGACAGAAGACAGGTCCGGTTTCGTGGTGTTGCGCTGCAGCAGTGGTTACTTCCCCTCGTCTCAAACGATAAGCTTCTCAGGCTAGCCTTGACACTAGCATTCTGGGCACCTCCCTTGAATTATACATAGCGATACTCCACAGCGGCGCTGTCGTACACACATCCGCCGGTGTCGTGGCCTATATTTTCTTCCACACGCTCCAGGTACTGCCGCTGCTCTGCTTGCTGGGAACAGGGCATTGGGCGTCTACATTACGCTGTTTCATGTGCCAGCAGCCGGTCAGAGAAGCCGCGCCGACACGTTGACAACACGGGGGTCGCCATTGACGCCTCGAACCAGGCACGCGAGCACTCTCCCCACTCGACATTGGGTGCAGAGCTCCCCCAAACTTCTCCTCCTCCCCCACCCAGCGCGGGCAACAGTATGGTCGACGCGCGGGAAGCGGCACAGGAAGCCGCAAATAAGATCATGTCGAAGAGCAGCCGCTGGCGGACCAAGATATTCGCAAAGGACGACGCCAAACATCCCGAACCGAAGCCCACCAAGAGCCAAAACGACGACGACGTCAACGCCTTCCTTCGCCCGTCAACAGAGAAGGCGCTGCAGCAACAGGACGCTGCGGCTGCCTTCCTCGCGAGCGCCCGCCCCCGCATAGACGTTGCGCGCGCCCAGCGATGGCCCGGCGCCCAGGACATCATCAACAGCGCCGCCGCGGGGGGGAAGAGCCCAGGGCCCGGCGGCCTGAGGACCAGCACGCGCAAGAAGGGGCTCTCGGTGAGCTTCGCGCGTGCCGTGCCAGAAATCATCGGGCATGGGGGCGACGAGTGCGAGGAGCCGTCCGCTGAGGTCTCCAGGCGCAAGAAAGCGACCAGTGCCGCCAATGCGAGCACGCTCGCGCCGCAGAAGCCGCAGGACGATGCACATCTGAGCACCAGCATTGGAAGGACGCCTTCGCAGACAGAGCAGCGCAACAGCCTCACACGCACCCTGACGTCGCATGGCGAACGGTCGCCCCCGCTGGACCGGAAGCTGGAGATGGGCCACATCAACAGCCATGCGCACGCCTCCCCGCCGCCACCGCAGCGCGTGGGCCAGATGGGACTGGGTGAGCGCCCGCGGGCACTGGCACGAGCGCCCACGGGCTTCGACTCGATGCAGATAGACACCGACCCCCACCGACCCAGCAGCACCAGTCACGAATCCGACTATTCCCAGGACTCCGACAACGTCTCCCCGGTCCTGGCCCGCAAGATTTCGAACCCGGCTCCCACAATACAGGAAGAGGAGGACGACTTCAGGCCGAAGCCCATCTCCCGCACACAGACTGGATTCTCAAGCTACGAAAATGCATCCAGCAGTGCACCCGTACCAGCCATGCCCCCAATGCCCACCTTACCACGGCTGCCTGGGTCTCAGCCTTTGAGTCAAGACGATGAGTCTCCTGTGGACAGCAAGGCCATGTTGGTGGACCGCTACCTGCAAAATGAGCCCTCGCGATCGGACTCGTTCACTGCGCGGGTCAAGCAAAGAATGAGAGCCGAGGAGGGGAAAACGCTGCACGAAGGCGCGCATACCGGATCAAGCCGAGACTCAGATTCGTCCATGCAATCAGAACGCTTCCAAGTCGGAACGCCCCCCATCGAATTACCGTGCATCTCCCCTCTCTGGGCGGTCGCCACCGCAATCACATCCAGCCATGCCGCTATCCCCATCTCGACTCGAACCCGATGACCCTTTCCGATCGAGAGCTCGTGGTCCTTCTCCAGCACGCAGAGGGCCGCCTCCTGGATCATTCCCCACGGATGCGGACGGTCGGCCAGATTCATCCAGCTCTTCGCAGTACTCCATACCACAATCTCTCTCACAAACGCATGGTTCTCCGACGTCAAGAGCAGAACCGTTTCCGCCAACAGCAAACGGGAACATCCAGCGAACTCCGTCACTCGTGGAGAAGACGCCATATTCTGCTGTTAGCCAAGGCCCGATTGTTCCTCCGCCACAGTTCGCGCCAGGCACCACCTACCAAGCCCTTCCGCCGCCACAAACGGATCAGGGACCAGCATACCAAGCACTACCTCCCCCGCAGCCACAGGCTGCATCCCAAATGCATCCACCGCCTGTCGCTCCTCCCAGCACACATCTTCCCATGCGTCCTCGGCAGGACACACATCAACAGTCGCAAGCGCCATTAGGTCGGTCGGATACTAAGACGCTGGGGGAAGGCGGCATTCAACGATTTTGCAGATCGTGTAACACATATGAAGGGCATCTTTGCACTGACTGCACAACTTGGAGGGGCACTTTACGAGCGCACGCCCATGCAATGGCTTCGAGTGGCTACCTGGTGGTTCCTAAGAGGCCGCGCTGGTATGGAAAGTATGATCAGAAGCCGCCCTAGAAACGCAGAGTCGCAGCCCGAACGTCTTACGCAGGCACATGTGGATCTGGCCAAGGTACTTTGGATCACTACAGAAGTTCTCCCGAACCACCCAAAACTGCAGCAATACGGAGGCAGCGGACAGGATGCGAAGGCCGATGCCGCGCGGGCAGCAGGAGACAGTGTCAGTGCGGAGGCCCTTGAAATTCAGTCTGCCATTGTTCACTACATGAAGCTACTCGTGGGATCGATGAAGAAGCACCAAAGTATGCCTCCTACGCAAGCACTGATCCAAGGACAGGATCAATCCATCTGGGCCGAGTATCCACGTTTTGCTGCAGACGCGGCAAGCGTGTTGCAAGCAGGTATACCTAGATCAGGCAACGGGGGGAGGAATGGTGCAGCACAGTCCACGTTCAGCTTGTCCCAGTATATACCCCTCGCCGACTCAAAAAATGACTTTTGCTATTTCAGAATGTTCGTCAAGGCTTCCATGTCTACAGACGATCCGAATTCAGATCGAGTACCAATGACCGCAGTCATGTCAATCCTGCGCCCGAAGGACCAATACCAAGTCAAGCTCTCTATCTGCAGCCAGAGCGAGCTGATGAACATTGTTCTCGGACCAGGGGTTGATGGTGGGCCAACATGGGACGATGTTAGTTGGAAGAAACAGTCAAACTCGATCTCGATCCGCTTAAGACATGGATTCACCCTGACTATGGAGCTCAGTGAGGGCGATTGGCGCAGTTTGTATTCGATTGTGGATCACACAAACCGTGTTCAGACAGACCTCCGAGAAAAGGCTGACGAAAGGCCGGCTTGCAGGCTGCAGCTACGCGAAGCTATTTACAAAGACCCTACAAATGCAGGGGCATTTCCACAAGATCGAGTGCAGGGTTGTAAGCTGTTGGTCTTTGAGAAGATTGAGCGCAGCAGCGAAGGTACTGGTAAAAGGAAACTGCACCGTGGGTACAGGATGGCATTGGCAACACACCAGCAACACAAACAAGTCAGCCTCGTCAATCATGAGATCGGTACTAACCAAGCGCCTGTGAACTTCGAGTACATAACAGAGACGGACAATGCGCCGGCGATGAGGTTGTACTTCCGTGAAGAGGGACCAGACAAGAAGCCACGCATTTGTACGGTGCATCTTATCTTCCAAGAGGGCAAGGATCGCAATGAACTGTTCGGGACATTGACAGCAATGAACGTTGCCCGAGGTGAGATGACGTTCGCCCAAGTACCCCTCAAGTCTTTGCATATTGAAAGCGCAGACCAAGCTGAGGGGTTCAGTCAAAAAGGCAGTCGAGTCTTGGAGAAGCTGCAGTGGCAGGAAGCAAAGATTGTGAATCAAGATGCGGAAGCGAATGGGCTAGAAGCTGCGCCAACTGTAATGAGCGAAAGCTTGAGGATTGTATGTCGGCATAGCGCTGGCATAATTGCTGACCGCATGAACCTGGGTATGTCTCGCACTTGTGGTCCTAGGCTGGACCTGCTAACATAACTAGGCCCTGGTGAACTACTCATTCGCCTTCCTATTGACGGAGCTCCCGAACTCACTCTGCTGCGCAACGCACAGCAAGACTTGACACTTGCGATTGATGGTAGCCGGACAGAGCGCGGCATTCCTGAAGACTTGGGCGAGCTCCTGAAGACACTTGCGGCTGCTTCTACGATTCGAAAGTTGACCTTCAACTCGTTCAAAGATTTGCATACCTTCCAGTATGCTGTCACTGGGTTTGACGTGAAATTTGATGGGTATGTTGCTTTCTTGGTTTATATCGGGCCCCGTGGACTGACATGTTGCAGTATCGCCTCTAGCTTCTCCATCTCCCGTCGCCGCATGGTTGTGCCCATCTATAAGCAATGGACGGCCAACACGATCCGTATTCAGGTCGTCGAGCAAGACAACATCCTTCAGCTCCTGGCATTCTTCGAAGATTTCTCGCATGCTGATGCCATGAACTTCCAACTCCGAGTCACAGACACTTTTGAGAAGACGGACAAGGGCGGAAAGTTTGGCCTTAAGCTCGTTGACGCCAAATTTGCTCTTCCTGTTGAGGAACGACGAGGAGAGGGAAAGATGCAGAAAGAAGAAGGTCGACTGAGTGGTTGGGCTGGCACCAAGCGCAAGTTTGTGTGTTTGGACGAGATCGAGTATCCGGGCGAACACGATGACATACTTATCCAATTCGATTCAGCAGAGAGTAAGTTTGTTGGTGGCGCATTGTTGAGAGCAAAGCTAACCGCAGCACAGCACGTGACGTCTTTGCCGCTGCCCTACCGGCAGCCACAGTGAAGAGGAAGTTTACGGTCAGCAGGAAGATCTAATCAGCATGGAACTTGATAGGACAAGACTATAGTTGCATTTCCTTTGTATCATGGGCATAGTACCGGCGGCGATACCGGGCTTGGGTTGGAGGCGTACAGGGCGCATGTTGTGCATTTTGGAGATATCACTAGCGGGTATGTGAAGGCGCCCAGGGCAAGCCCTCACACTAGCATACATTCATCTGCGCATGGGGTTGAGCTGGACAACAGGTATAGTGGCCTGCGCAAGGCGCAGCGGCGATGTATAGAGATAGACAATAGGACATGTGCGGTTGTGTCGAGCATCTGACAAGGCATATCATGTCTCTCCGAGTAATCTCTCTATGCAGTCCGAAAGTCACGACGCAGAGGTACGTCCTCGGCGGGCACATGACCTCAGGCTCCTGTGGGCGCCCGCGGTCATCACAGTTGCACTGCATGCTAAAGAGGGGGTCTTCCTCGTGTTGCGGCAATGGAAGCACACTCAGACGGGGACGTAGGCTAGCGTGGGTGGATCGAAATGATGTGGGCGGCGGGCACGACTGGACGGGATTCCCGTGCCTACCCTTGACGAATGAGATCATCACACCTGGAAGCCGGACGGTGACGAGAACTGTTCAGCATTTTGGGTCTCTAGGCTAGCTTTTGTGTGGTATTGGTATCTAGCATTGCTCGACTGTTCCTGCGCCTTGGACACAGCGCCGGTCGGTCCAGTTGTGTGCGTTGATAGCAATCTAGCGCTGCAGCTCGTTGCGCCTCAGCACATGCCCAGCCCGAAGCGACCAGCTCCTTTCGCACCAGCCAGCCAGCCAGCCAGCCAGCCAGCCCCCCCATTGACACACTTCACAAAGGCCATACCCGGACGCTGAAGGCATCTTTTGCGACAGCGGGAAATATTCCAACACATCGCCAGCTCGACTCCTTCGCCCCGTACCGGCCCGCTGACGCGCGAACGACATTCTTGGCGCGCCGGACTCCAACCTTGAAAGGCTACCTACCTGCGTCACCACCTCCACCCCGTCCAGCGCCGCTTGGGAAGCTACCGCGGACCCGTACCGGCGCCCACAAACCCATCGACGACGCCCTACCACTGTCGCATGAAAGCAGGCCCTCGTCCTCTTGCACCGTCGGGCCATGGCTTCATCGTGAGGCGACATCAGGGCCTCTCTTGCCGCACAGTATTCGACAACGACCCGATTGGCCTAGTCACTGTCCAGTCTCCCGCACGACGCATGCTCCAAAGCGGCCGCCGGCGAAGATGACGACTGGAGTGCTGCCGGAGGCCTATGCGCTGCTCGAAGCACACTTCACCGCTCCTCCCACGCTCCGCCACAGCGATAAACTCTCTCGACGCAGCGACGAGCACCGCAGCTACTCGTCCACAGCGGCGCCGCTGCTTGTCCACGACACCCTACGAGCCGATGACGAGACCGAGTCGGTCTTCAGTAGCCGGCAGCCCACACCGCTGGAACCCCCAGCCGCCGTGAATGGTGCAGAATCTGGCCTGCCGCCCACGCCGCCGACCATGTCGCAGGACGGACAGTCCACGCACGACCCGGAGCCCATGCCGCATGCCGACAGCGTAGTGAGCTCGCTGATGTCGAAGAAGTCGTCGCTCAGCACGCCCGTCAATGCGCGCAGCCCCCCCACGCCCGACCCCAGCCCACCACGAACTGCGAGCACGAATCCCGCACCCGAACGCCCCCACCTGTTCACCTACCCGTCATCGAGAGCCGAATCATTCACAACAGCACGCGAAGAGGTGTCGTCTGAGCCGAGTCGCAGCAGATCCACCACACCCGCCGACCACGGACTGAGCACCGCACCCGCCGACTTCAGACTGAGCACCGTAGAGGAAGACCGAGGACTGGGGCTGGCCTTTGAGCTCGACGAGAACGACGTTACACCAACAGACACAGTGCAGCCCACGTATCCGTACCCAGATGAGGCGGACACAACGGTCGGTGCTGAGGAGGACAAGGGAACCCCGGCAGAGGAGAAGGTGCCAGATCGGGAATGGAACACAGACCTGATGCGAAATGTCACGATCCGCAGGAAACGAACACCGAAATCCTCGCCCGACAAGCATCGCGATCCTCCCGTTGAGATTGTCGAGACGGCATCGCCTTCTCCATCGCCTTCACCTTCACCCAGCCCCAGACCCCGACGCACCTCTGGCTTGCGCGAACGCGTCCGCGAGAGCACGAACGGCCCTGTGACGCCGTCCATCGAGAACTTTGCGCAGTCGATCGGTTGGCCAAGTGACGACACGGTCGCGCCAGAAGTGAGGGAAAGCGAGGAGAGCAACAAGCGCAACTCGACTTCGTCGATGGCTTCCACGAGAGTCGAAGCCAGCATCATCGTCACGCCACCGCGACGGAAGCAGACGCTGCGACACTCGGGGAGGAACATGGCACTCAGAGATGGCTCGCCGACGCCGGAGCGCGGCACTCGACGGCGCTCGAACCGCGACTCGTCGCAAAACGACGATGTGCCTCTCCATCGCCTGGTCCATAAGAAGTTCAACCTCGCCGACCGCTCGAACCGTTTCAGCACCGATTCTACTACCTTGGGCACCGAGCGTTGCACCTCGTCCCCGCTGTCGTTTCGCTCGCGCATTATCGACAGCTCTGCTTCTACGCTCGCCCACCAAGAGTCTTTGCGCAATGTGCTGCAGCCCGCCGCCGATATACTGAGCCGTGCAAGCTCTGTTCGATATCACAATTCCGAGCAGACCTACCACAGCTCTGTACGTTATCACAATTCCGAGCAGACTTACAACAGGCGCATTGGATCTGCGCCAGAAACTACTCGCAAGTCCGCGCTGTCTTCTGCGCCCCGAAACTATGCGCGCCAAGCACCAGTTACGAGCAGCCCTCGTCGTGACCCCATCGTTACCTTCCAGACACCACCTGTCGAGCAGTCCCCAACACAGTCATCAGCCCCGTCTATGTCGTCACCAAGGTCCCTGAAGAGGCGGCAACGCTCGAATGTAGCTGGCGCAAGAAACAATGTTGATCTGGACAGAGCGACATCTGCTTTCCCTCGCGATGAGGTGGGTGAGTCAGCTGAGCAGGATGTATTTCTGGGTGCTAGTGCACCTGTAGAGGAGGTACGCCCCTCCTCTGCGATGCTACAACGGGTACAGAGACTGCTCGCTGAGCGTGATGTGCCGGAGAACGAAGCTGTCTCAGATGTGAAAGAGCCCCCGATGTCGCCAGAGCGGCCGGCCTCGCCATCACAGGAGTACGAATTCTCGCCACCAGTCAAAAGGGGCCCGCGGTCATTACGCCGACCATCTGGCGAGCACAGACGCAGCTCACTGAGCGAAGACCAGGCTTCCATATCTCCAGAGGTCATGATCCGGCCCAGTCTGGATCGTCGTTCAACGGAGGACATGGTCCGGCCCAGTCTGGATTGGCGAAGGCCATCTGAAGACCATGGTAGAGTTAGCTTTGATCGTTCGACTGCTCGCACCGAGGAGCATGGCAGTGCGCGCCACTTGTTCGCCTCTACCACGCCATTCTCGCAGATATCTGACACCCCGTACGAAGTCAGCGAGGCAACCGCTGTCAGCATATTTCCTCACAACAATCACTCCTTGCTGGTTGTGCAACAGGGATCACGTGTTGGTTCAATGACCCCAGAGCCCCGCCAGTTGATTGATGGTGGCCATCTGTCGCCTGAGGATTATTATGATGTTCGATCCTCGCCAACGCCGCCATTCGTGGACGCAAGCGAAGAACACATTGACGACACCGGACACCAGAGTCAGCCCACGTTGACATTCGAGCCGTCGACTCCGCCGATGCAGATAGATTTGCCTCAACCAGGTGGCGTTGACTCGCCTCTGAAGAATCCACGGCCGCCGCCAGAGCCTCCGCAGATCATGTTCATTCCGCCAACACCTGCGGAAGAGCTCGAGAAGGAGCTCGTGCCTGGTCCTCCGAAGCGTTCCGATTCGCATCCTCAACGACGTCTTTCCTTAGTTCAACGAGCGCGGCGTTACTCGGATAATCTTCTACCAACTTTGTTGTCTCGCGCGACGAACAATCGAAGTCGATATGCTAGCGACTCGCACGGAACTCACCGTAACCCAGAGGTGCCGTCCGTGAATGATGAGGAAAATGGCGCTCTTCACCCCTTCTGGAGACCAAGAGGGTTCTGGGATGGTTTCGAGGATGACAGTGAATCTGAGAGTGAAGACGAACTTCACCCAGGTGGGGATACGAGCGATGTCGAGACACTGCCTGATCCACCTAGACGAGCAAACACTCTCAGCAAACGTCTGACAAGCGGCTTCCGTGGTTCAGGGGGGTTCCTCATTGGAAATACGCTCGGTATCGAGCGCCGCGGCACTAACAAACGACGCCATCACATCACCTTACCTCCAAACTTTTCTCGTACACCACGAACACCAACGCCTCCTAAAGTCCTTCAGCGACCGACCATGCCTTTGGGCGCGCACGGGGGCGGCGGCATTATCAAGCGCGAATCAGTGGATAGGAGAAGATCCTCGCCCAGCCTGCGCTCTGACTCTGAATCACCACAACGAAGAGCATCGTGGCGACAAGGAAAAAGTCTTCCGGGGCTTAAAAAATATCAAGTCCAGTACATCGGCTTGTCCGGGGTAAAAGACAAAATTAAAGACCGCAGGCAGGAGAAGCGGAGAGAAAAGATCAGGCAGAGTATTGGGACGAGATACTACGTTCCCAATGCCTCTGGTACCACATAAATCAGCAGGCAGGATGAATTGATGAGCTGAAAGCCATCAGCTCGCCGAGCTGGACCATATAGGAAATCTTCCATCAGGATGTTGGGGCGCTACGGGTTTGCATTTGCTGTATACCACCTTTCTTCGTTTTTGTTTGGACATGCACCACGGTTTACCTTTGGGATGAGTTTACGATCTGGAATCTTTATATATGTACATTATTATCCTAGTAGAGCATGCCATGCATGCTTGTAGCATAGAACGGGTCTGGTTGTCAATACGAAGTCATGAGTTATTCAAGTCTCTTCTCTACCTTGATAGTCTGATGCGCAGCCGATTCGGCTCGTTCCCGCCTACTCGATTCAGAGCTGACGTCACATACCTCTTCCTCTCCGTCCCGTTCGGGTAACTAATTCCCCAAGCATACATACCTACATACATACATTACCGTCCAACATACCAAGTCTCCTCTTCCCCTTTCCTATCCAAATCAAAACTCGTCCACAATGCCCATCGAATCCAAAACCTACATCCTCCCGCCAACTCCTCGCATCCCCAACTCCCCACACCCCCTCATCCACTACCCAGGATTACTCACAGACTTGGTAAAAGATGCATCTTTCACCCCCACCCAAATCTTCGACCTCTTCCTCTCGCACGGCTGGCAAACACAATGGATCGCGCGCTACGGCCCGGACATCCAATCACACTACCACTCGACCACGCACGAATGCATGGCCGTAATATCCGGCGGCAGCGCAACCATACGCTTCGGGGTCGCTGATCAACCGGACTGGAAGCACGGATTACTGGGGATTGGCGAACGGGGCGCGGGGGAGGAAGGGGGCTTAGATATCAACGCGAATGTAGGCGATGTGTTCATCATCCCCGCGGGTGTGAGTCACAAGTGTTTCGCACCGAGTCCAAATAAGCGGCCGTTGGAGTTTCGCCAGCCCGAGGATGTTGAGAGGGGGAAAGCGAGGGAGGCGTTGGATGAGGAGGGTGTGGCGCGGCATAGAGCGTTTTTTGGGGGGGTAGGCGTCGAAGGCGAGTTTATGATGATGGGCGCGTATCCAAAGGGTGGGGTTTGGGATTTTAAGGTTGGGGGGGAGCATGAGGGCAGGGAGAGGGGGGTTTGGGATGTTCCTGTGCCTGCAGAAGATCCAGTTTTGGGAGGGAGTAAGGAGGGGTTGAGAGGGTTGTGGAATTGTTGAGATGCGGTGGAGGGCAGTGGATTGCTTCAATTCTGGTGGCTGTCCATATACGAACATATTACATTTTAGCTTTTTTTGCAAGTTGGTCTTGAGGGCGATGTGTGTCTGAATGCCGGAAGTGTATACCATTTCTCCACTTGATAACTAAGTCTTATGCCTATTGATGGTGTCTGTGTGCCGAAGAACATGATCTGAATCCTGAGTAGGACACATGAATTTTGTGCCAGCAAGCCTATCCTGTGCTCCATGATGCCAGACAACAACGCTATGTGTACCGGGAGAGCAATACAAGCTCTTGTTTTGCTCGAGACTTTGCAGCCACAACAAAAGGTCAGATCACCAATCTGATCAATAGCAACGGGAGAGAAGATAATCCTCGACCTTTCTAGTCATTTAAACTTGTTCTATGATAGCTCTCGTACGCTGAAAAGTAGCGTGTTTAACACGAAAGTTTCAGTGTTCCTCAACTTTCAGTAACCTCCCCGAAATTGTGCCTTCCCGAGGTCGGTGCGGGGCTCGGATAGCGCCCCGAAGACTAGTCGGTGGCTATTTCTTCCTAAGATGGAAGGCCACAGGAGCTCCAACCACCGACTTTAAACGCCATGACAGAGGATGACGTCCCTCAAGGAAACACGACTTCGGACGCCCCAGAAGCAGTCCGGACGAAGAGATCTCGAACAGGCTGCTTGACGTGTCGCACTCGACGACGCAAATGTACGTGATGGGATGATGCCTTTTTTCCGAAGACGCTTCTGTATAGTGCGTTATTCCAAGGGCTTAAATTCTAATTGAGTGATCCAATGAAGCCACCCAATCCTTTAAACTTGTTTCCAGGCGATTTAGCTGCAATGAAATATTGCATTTACAATTCTCTCGTTCGCTATCTAACATCGACCAGGTGACGAGACCAGGCCGACGTGCCAGAATTGTGTAGCAAAGGGGCTCGAATGTCGTTATGCTGCCTTGTATCAGATTCTTGGGAAGAATAATTATACCCCGATGGTGGAGGGCCCGGCAAGGTATGCAAGTGTGCAGGTAGGCTGAAAGACTTCCTTACTCCTCAACACGATCAAATCTCCCATTACATGAACAGGTTTGTGCGAGGTCAGATATGGATAGCATATCAACTCATGAAGCCCCAAGTTCTTCTGGCCGGGACACTGTACGATCCAGTGTAGGTGCGAAATTGGCAGTGTCTGATTCCTAGATATAAACATGTCAAATTTTAGGTTACGGCTGTGCTCATAGGCTGACTGTATCAGTTCGTTTCCGACGGTGATGAGGTGTTCAACGTCGCAAATGCCGGGGGAATGACTGATGCGGATAGGGAAAATGGAAGGCCGATTGCTGCAAACTCTCCAATTAGAAACGCGGCACTTTGCCAGGGACCAAGTTTGCAGGACATGACAAACTTCACTCCGTCTCCAAACAGCTACCAGTCCGCTTTGCACGGGCTGTTGACCTTGGGGTCTAGAGCTACAGCAGGTGATCACGCTGTGGCTATGAGGCATCAAACAGGTCCCCTATCGGAGTCGACGGTGCACGACTTTGCCGTTGAGCCAGCATTTGTTGATGTTGATCATGATGTGGATAGTATGGCTACAAACAACATGTGGCACTCAGAAAGCCAATTTCAGGTCGATGCTTGCACCACGATCCCCACAGAGAGGGCCGAGCTACGTGTGTTCGGCCACATCGTGCCCACAACAAGAGCGAGCAGAGAATTGAGTATCCAAAACACTCTGACTACAATCATTGACACAGCGTACCTTGAACAGCCAAGCCGAGCATCACTGGAAGACGATATGACCCTGCTGAAGATTTACCGCTATCAGATAGCACCTTGGGTGAGCGCGTCATGAAAGTGAAATTTTGGATATGGCTTACATGCTATAGCTCGACATATTCGACAGAGACCAGAGTTTTGGCGTTCAGGTAGCGGTTCTTTCTACAGAATCAGAGACACTACGCAATGACATACTATCCCTTGCCAGAGCAACGCGCGCTGAAGATCGGGCAGCTCCTGTGCATATGTCTTACGTCGACCATGCGGATTTCGGACCAAGAGACTACCTTCGACTAGCAGTGTCGGACGTATTTAGTCTCCTCAAACATGCCATGATCGATCTGGAGGACTTCTGGGATGCGGAGGCGGAGAAGCAAAACGGATTGAAAATGCTTGAAGCGCTATTGCCAAAAATCGACGAGCTACCGTCTCTTGCGGAGCACGTCTACTGGTTGATGGTACGGCTTGGTATGCGGTATCCTAAAGTAGCATATTCCTCAACTGACGTGTAAGTAGAGCTTAGTTGTGTGCTCATGAATGCAACCTGCATCCGACTGCCTCTGCCTTTTCTCGCACAGGGCCGACTGAATTTGGAAAATGGTGGGTCCATGACCCAACGTACGCAAGATGGCATTGCTTTGTGTGTGGATGCAGTCATGTTCTCCCAGGGAGACGATGATCGATGGCTTCAAAAGCGCTATGGACTGAACCGAGTGGATACCTGGAAGGCTCTCGTCCAAGGCTTCAGTGCGTGGTTTCTGAAACGCCCAGATGAGCTCCTTCCCATCATTGAGCTGTATCCAAAGGACGGTATTCAAGCTGACAACGATTTTCCGATTATCGCTTTCACTAGCGGTGGTGCACTCCTTGCAAACCAACTCTATCACTGCGGAATGCTGCTGTTGCTGAGAAATAAGCCTCGTTTCGTGGGGGAGCTAAATCGAAGCTCTCCTTCAATGTCAACGTTGTGGCATGTTCATCGCATTTGCGGCATCGCAATTCACAACGACAGTCCAGCCACGTGGGACCCGTGCCTAGTAGCCTCGCTACTAGTCGCAGCTCAGATTGTGACTCATAGAAGTCAGCAAACGGCTATAATTAATGCTTTAGATAAAGCACAAAGGCTAACCGGCTGGAACGTGTCGCGCCATATCGAGGATTTGCGGAATGAGTGGCGGCTCGCTGATGGCTGGTAGAGGTAATCCGAGCCTTTGCAGAGCCTCTCAAGCTTGCATACATCGCTGTATTGTAGGAGAGTGCACGATAAAGACACATCTCTTGATGAGATTTCGTTTGATATTCAGCCCTCAACAGGCACTTTATAGCCCCAGGTTCGCTCGAGATCGCGAATACGCCACGTAGCCGTCCAACCAGTCAAAGCTTCAATACGGCGTATGGTCTTCACAACCAAGACTTGCTCCGAGGAATGGCTCAAATGACGCCCTGCAATCCAGAGAGGTTGGATGGCGTTGTTCAAACAACCTTCATGTGGGTTCGTTACCGAGATACCACAGATGCGCTTCACGTGCCACATTAGGGAAGCTTCAGGAGATTTGGCAAGGGCGGGTTTGGATCTGGCGGTGAGGAGGAGAACCGATGATGTATGGTATAGTTGATTTGAGGAGATCGCAGCCCAATGTGCGAAGAGAATCTTTGGGAATGGTGCTGCATTATACGTGTCGACAGGCAACAATTCTTTAGGCCGACCTAAGGCCCATTCGGAAAGTTGGCCCCATAGCTGATTCCAGCGATGGTGGAATTGTTTCTCATCACACCCATTGTCGGTGCCCAATTCCACGTACTTGTTACGGTCTGAAATGAGTTCGCAGGTCTTTGCGCAGAGATAGACTGCATAATTGGCGTACATGTCTGGTGACGAATGGCTCCGAAACAAGCTCTCAGCGTCGTCTTCAGCAACATCGGATGGGAGCCATTGAGCGGGCTTCAACAATGTGCTTTGCGTACCATCAGAGATCAGAGCTCCACAAACGTCTGCGTGGGTCAGTTATTATCGACTGTAGATCAGATTCCCTTGCGGACTTACCCATTCGTGCGTAACACCAAAAGACAGGTTGCAATACATCGTCGCTAAACCCATTTACACTGAAGGCATCAAAGATAGCGGCGCAGCCTTCAAGATGGTGCCGCCAATCCTGCGCACTAGCTGAAAACATCTCGAGACAGCATAAAATCACACAAGCCGCTATAACGTGCGTATCTCGAGCCGATAGGAGAGGGGTCAACAGTCGTATTGCCTCCTGATAGAGTTCCAGACTGTCGAAGGATGATTGCATTTTTACTTTACGCTCAAGCTGACGTGCCCCTATGGCCAGAATGGCATAGAATAAAGGGGGTGAGTCCTTGGCTAGAGTAGGAAGCTGGAGGCCGAAGGTACGCTTACAGTCAAACATGTCGAGCTGGCAGTATCTATCAGCTCAACATCTTGCTCATCGCTTTCATGGACCTACCCAGGGCGCGACTTGCGACAAATAGTTCTTCAAGTACTGCACTCGCCTGCCTTGAGGCAACACCTGTTTGATGTCGAATGCTCCATTTGATTCATCGGCATCCTCAGGAGTCGCTGCGCGAGTAGGAGCGACCGACCGTGCAGTAGTAAACAGCAAGGAACGCAGAGCTTCTTGAGAGGCAAGGTAGTCCGGATCGTGCGCAAATTCGTCGAAAGGCCAACTGGATGCGGTGGCTGGCGAATGGAAAGGGTCTATATTCTCAAAACCAAAGTTTTCTATAACCACTGGAGCCGGACCGCATGCATTCTGTTCGATGCGGCGTTTCTTTGCTGGCGGTCCGTCTGTCATAGATGGAGAGCGATGTGGTAGATGATGCATTGCAAGGTAAGCGAAGACATGCGGGTGGGTGGAGAACCCTAGACACCTCTTCGATTAGCCGATATCATGTGATCTGGGTATTGGCTGCAACTCCGAGGCTCGTGATCACCATCACTAATATATTCCTACTTGTATGAAAAGCTTAAGGCCTTGCGCGATGATGTAGGCAGATAAGTAAATAGAGATAAAATAGCACGGTAAGTTTTGACACTTTTCGAGGCTGAATACCCTGGCTGTACCCAGGTTACCCACAATCTTCTTGGCTCATCCAGCATGAAGTTTTTCCTTTTGGCCAGAAGTAATATTCAATTAAAGCTACACGTTAAATTGCCTTTCATTCCGTTCAAGTGTTTGCGAACTGTTCTCAAAGATCGACAAACTCACCCTTCAGTAACGGATCCTCCCGTACCTGCTGCAGATAACTCTCGACCTTGGCTGTGAGTGCAGGAACGTCAAACCCAAAGTACTTGTAAGCGGCTTTGCCTGGCAGACTGTGACCAAATCGCCTCATACAAGCTCCCGCATCTGCCCACCTTTCCCATCCATTCGGGCTGAAAGGCTCAATAACAACGGCGGGTATTCCTTCATGACGACGGAGTGTGTCGCGCTTGTACATTGTGGATTGGGCTTCAAACAAGCGTTGACATGGGAAGCTGATAACACGTGCTTTGATGTTCTTGGACTTCAGCTCCTTGGCCGTGTCAACCGCGTGACACAGCTCAGCACCAACTCCGATCAGCGTGATGTCGGCATCGTCGACCTCCTCCAGAACGTACGCGCCCTTTGCTACCAAGTCTCGACGCGTTTGCTTGAGCTGTGGTAGCGTATGTCTCGATGTTGAAATAATGCTCGGTGTGTTTTTGGCCTCTATTGCTGTAATCCACGCTCCAGCCGTTTCTTCGCTGTCGGCTGGTCGTATATACAGCAAGTTGGGCATAGCGCGGTAGAGGTTAGCTAACTCGATCGGCTGATGTGTTGGACCATCTTCGCCCATGCCAATGGAGTCATGTGTTGCAGCATGAATGACCTGCAGCTGTTGCAACGCACCCATTCGGACTGCTGGAGCTGCATAAAGATAGAACATGAAGAAAGAGGAAGTGACGGGAATGAACGAGTTAGGTGCGAATGCAGCAAGTCCATTGCTGATTGCCGCCATTGCGTGTTCTCGGACGCCATAGTGGATGTACCGGCCACTGTAGTTGCCTGTGATGCCGCAAGTGGTCTTCAAATCAGGCTATTCACGGTCAGTAAAACAATATAAAGCAGGCAAACTGTGGAGCCTTACATGCTGGAAGTCGACTTTGTCTTTCCATGCCATATTTACTGACGGTGTCAGGTCCGCTGTGCCAACTACAAAGCTCTTTACTTTTTCTGCGATGGGGTTTATGACCAATCCGGAAGCCTTCCTTGTCGCTGTGGGTGTTTCAGGGAATGAGCTTGGGATTAGATCTTTCCAAGTCTCGGGCAGGCGACCTTCGATGCGTTGCCGGAACTCCGCGCCTAAATCCGGGTGTTTGGTCTCGTACTTTTTGACCAACTCTTCCCACGACCGCACGAGTTCTTGACCTTTGGCGGGCAGATCCTCGAAGAAAGTTCGAACTTCATCGCTTACAGTGAAATGCTCCTCTGGATTGAAATCATAAGCTTTCTTCATCTTTGCCACGTCTTCCGCTCCAAGAGCGACTCCGTGTGCAACAGCATCGCCTGCAACGGCAGAGCCCAAGCCGATGATGGTTTTCACATTGATAAAGGTAGGTTTATCGACTGAGGCACGCGCCTGATTCAAAGCTGCGACAAGTCCCTCAATGTCAAAGCATCCGTCTTCGATATCGATCACCTCCCAACCACACGCACGCATCTTTGTGTTAACATCTTCAGTGTTTGTGAGATCAACACTACCGTCACAGGTGATCTGATTGTTGTCGTAGATTACTGTGAGGTTGTTCAGTTTCAAATGTCCCGCAAAAGAGATTGCTTCCAAAGCGACTCCTTCTTGCAAACATGCGTCTCCAATCATGCACCAGGTATGATTCGAGACGACCTCAAACCCCGGTTTGTTGTAGTTAGCCTGGAGGCTCTTTGTTGCTATGGCCAGTCCAACGGCATTTGCGACACCTTGTCCGAGTGGGCCCGTCGTAACTTCGATGCCCTCGTGTTCAATCTCAGGATGACCTGGGCATAGTGCATCTACGCGCTCGGAGTGGTATGACTTGAGCTGATCAAATGTCATATCTTTGTATCCGGTAAGATGGAGGAAAGTGTATTGAAAGAGGCAAGTATGCCCTTTGCTCATTAGCGGCGAACTGGGTATCCGGAGATGACCACGACAGACTCACCATTTGAAAGGACGAATCTATCGCGGTTGAAGTACGTGGGAGTATGCGGTGCATATTTCATCACGTACTTCCAGAGTGCAACTCCAATGGCCGCCATACCAATCGCACCGCTAGAACGATTTTAGCTTAACTCGTGGACATGATGGAGCTCCGTACCCAGGGTGGCCGCCATTGAATTGTTGGCAAAGGTCTGCGATCAACAGTCTGAAGGTCTTCAAGACATGATCTTGCTCTTTTGAAAGTTTCTGCACCGATGATTTCTCTAGTCTTTCCTCTTCCTGCAGTGCTTTGGTCACATTATTGCCGTATTCGGTCGATCCATTGACGGCTGGGGAATTCTGAGAGAGATGCATTGTGGTGTACTTTGTGCCACTCCAAGGCTTTGGCTTTGATGATGCGGTCAAAGTCGGAAAGGTTTTCGAGGACTATAAATGCGATGATTTAGCGGTTGCCACTCTCGCAGCTATTTCATCGGAGCTGCATCAAGAGGACTACTATGTATTACCGACCGCGATGCGTCGGGCTGCCAGGTTAGGAAATCCGTTCGGGTAGCAAGCTGTGACGGCTATGTTAGGCGCGCTTGCTTATTGGCCCTGTCGAGCTGATGACTTCCCAATGCAGTAGCCGTAGGCACTGCTTACTGTTTACAACCATCGTCTCATGGCCACTTACCCCCGCATCTGCATCATCGTCTCGAACACGCGTTCGGAGATTCACTTTGCCATCGCGGAACACAGTCCGTAGGCTCTGCGCAAGGATCTTATACGCTATAGTAAATGCAAATCAATCGCCTCTGTTTGCCTGTTCCTCTAACTGCCACCCAAATGTTTGTGCTATGTCTCCTGCAATTGTCCTAGATTCCGCCGCGACCGACGCGGTGCATGCTAAATCATCATTCCAGAGCACGAACAATATGCAACGGCAGATTATTTCCACGCCACTTGCGAATCCATCATTGATGGTCACAGCCGACCATAATCTAAAACAAGAAGAAGCGCCTGTCTATGCCCCGGGGAAAGGAGAAGTTTTACTGCACATCAAAGCTACTGGTGTTTGCGGGTACAACGATCCATCGATCAGGAAAATCCCATGCTAATTGTGGGCGGAATAGGTCTGATATCCACTTCTGGAAACGCGGTAGAATAGGATCGCTTGTAGTTGAAGGTGACTGCATTCTAGGCCATGAAGCAGCTGGTGTAGTTTTGGAATGTGGTGAAGGGGTCATAAGCCTGAAGCCTGGTTCGTCGTCTCATTGTTACTTTCCTTGGATCACGTAATATGAACTCCAAAGTATCGCTAACCAGCTTTACAGGTGACCGAGTGGCAGTTGAGCCGGGCGTTCCTTGCGAGACATGCTTTCTTTGTATGGACGGCCGCTACAACCTCTGCGAAGATGTGAAGTTCTCAGGAGTTTATCCCGATGCGGGCACGATCCAAAGATATAAGACCCATCCTGCACGCTGGTGCCATATCCTCCCTTCTAATGTCTCTTACTCCGAAGGCGCACTCCTCGAACCATTATCAGTTGTCATGCACGGTATCAAATCGGCTGGACTCAGCTTAGGGAGAGGGGCAGTCATTTGCGGTGCTGGCCCAATTGGACTCATTGCTTTGGCTGCAGCCCGTGCAAGTGGAGCGCATCCACTTGTCATTACAGACTTGGAGCCAAACAGACTGGCTTTCGCGAAGACTTTCGTTCCAACGGCAATCACGTACCAAGTTGATCCCAACTTGGACGCACAAAGCAATGCCAAGAACATCCGGGCATTGTTTGAATTCGATAGCATTGGTGAATACGGAGCACCGAACACAGTACTCGAATGCACTGGAGTCGAAAGCAGTGTGATCACTGCTGCGTATACCGTAAGAAGAGGAGGATGTGTAATGGTGATCGGTGTAGGAAGGGAGATTATGAACAATCTGCCATTCATGCATCTTTCACTCGGCGAAGTGAGTTTACTCCTCCCACGTCGTGGTTCTTGATCGACACGATCTAACGACCCGCACAGATTGACCTCAAATTTATCAACCGATACCGTGATACCTGGCCTGCTGGCTTGCAATGCTTAGCTGGTGGTATTCTAGATCTCAAGCCCCTTGTCAGCCACACATATCCACTCGAGAAAGCGGTGGATGCACTACACATATGTAGTGATCTGAGCAACGGAAGCATCAAAGTACAGATTGTCGATGAGCGTGATGATGTGCTATAGCGAGCGCATCATACATAGGAATGTAGCATATAACTTCGAACCCATCGGATTATACGAGCTCCTCGCTGGTAAACCGTCCGACAGTTCGTTCACCACTTCGGCACATATTCTGCCTTACACTAGGCATTGATCAAGATCTCATTGTCATATTATGTCTTTTGCTGGCTTCGTATCCATCGTCGAGCAATCCCACGATCGCAACATCAGAGGAGCCTGAGCCCGTTGTTTAGATGGTCGCCCGAGAATTATCCATGAGATTGACGAGTCACCATACTACACGACTCGCCTGGTGGCTCTGGTTTCCTCATCGGGCTGCCAAGATCACACGCTGACTCGCATGCGCATCAAGCTGTTGTCATGAACAGCACTCTTATGCGCTGCCAATGCACTTGACCTCCAGTCTGTGTTGTAGACATTTTACTATTGGTCTCTTGAACCCTAGTGCCCTGCACCATTCCCATGGGGAGCAAACCCGAACCACGGGGTGGCTCATGGCTAATTGAACACAAGGATTGAACAGTAAGCGAAAACACTTCCAAGGATCGTTTTCAATTGTATTGCATGACTTGCGTCGAGACTGGGGCCCCGCACGCATCCCATGCCATATCCAGACGTATATAATCTTCTTCACAAACGTTCAGATCTACAAGAACACAACTCTCAGTCCCAAGTCTTTAGCTTTCGCGGCTCTCTGTGACGCCATTGTAGTGGGCCAGGCTGGTGTAACGCATTTTCTCTCCTCACATCTGCCTACGACTTATACTCGACTGGGTCATCCGTCCACTTCACGCTAGCACCATGTCCAAACCGCAAAACGTGGAGGTGAACGAAAATATTTCCGATCCGATGCACCCAGCGCAAACATCCGAACTAGGCCATCTCGCAAATCAGGAAGACCATGAGGTGGGAAAGCTTGCATCATTTCGCAAGTATCCCTTTGCTTGCGCGTGGAGTGTATACATGGTCTGGGTGGTCTTGCTCGTGAGCTTCGAGAACCAGGCAGCAGGAAACATCATTGGCATACCAGAATTCCGGAAAGACTTTGGTCATGAGTTCACCGCCCCAGATGGAACCACTAGCTATGTAATTGATGCAAAGTGGCAGTCTGCATTCCAAGGCGCGCCTGTAGCCTCGTAAGTCAGGAGTAAGGATTTTGTGATTCACAGGTTGACTTGTACAGCGCAATCGTTGGTGCCCTTGGATGCGGTGCGCTTGCAGACTGGCTTGGCCGTCGACTGGTGGTAATGGTCTGCATAGCCTTGTCGTTCGTTGCTATCACCATGGAGTTTGTCGCCACAACGAATGAGCTTTTTTTTGGCGGAAAATTCCTGAACGGCTTCCTAACAGGCGCCTTGGCTTCGGTTACAGTCACTTACATTGGAGAAGTTGCTCCACTGAAACTTCGAGGAATGCTCACATGCCTAACTGCTCTGGCTTACACTCTTGGACCGCTTACCGTCGCGCTGATCGTCAACTCTACTGGCGTCTACACCAATCGATGGGCATATCGTGCAGTCTTCTGTGCTCAGTATGGCTTCGCTGCCGTCGCCGCATTGTTTGTGTGGTTCATGCCGGAATCACCTTGGTGGCTAGCGTCCAAAGACCGTCATAGTGACGCACTCCGGGCGCTGAGCGGTCTTGGTCACCGCGGTCAAGAAGGTGAGCGAAAGCTCGCACAAATTGTTACCACCTTAGAAGAAGTCAAGCGCGAAACTGAAGGCGTCACGTATCTCGAGTGCTTCCGAAAATCCAACTTACGCCGAACCATTATCTCGATCGTGCCACTCTCGATTCAGGCACTCAGCGGTATAGCTTTTGCGGCGTCATACAGTACCTACTACATGCAGCTTGCAGGTTTTAGTACGGCGGAATCGTTCAAATTACAGATCGTTCAACAAGTGATCTCCCTTGTTGGCAACGTCATGTCCTGGTATTTGGTCGATCGTGTCGGACGGCGCAACCTGACATTCTGGGGTCTTTTCGTACTGACGATCATCCTCTTCGTCATGGCTGGCCTTGCCACGGTTGGAAGCCCATCTGCGCTCAAGGGTGCCATTTCCATGATTTTGCTGTACTGCTGGTGGTACAATGTCACCATTGGAGCAACCGCTTACACGATTCTTTGTGAGACCAGCACATCTCGACTCCGAGTCAAGACGATTGCAATTGGCCTTGCTCTCCAGAATGCGCTCAACACCATGTGGTCCTTCGTGTTGCCTTATCTCTTCAACCCCGATAAGCTCAACTTGGGAGGCAAACTGGGGTTCATCTTTGGTGGTTTATCCGTGATCTGTATGGTTTATCTGTGGTTTTACCAACCAGAAACAGCAGGACGAACTTATGAAGAGCTCGATGAAATGTTCTCCCGGAAAGTCCCCGCCCGCCAATTCAAGACACATCGCACAGATGCTCAGGCGATGGGTGAAGCAGTCAAGGAGAAGAGTGCATACTAGAATTGATGAAGGCCCCGATTCTGGTATTTTCGTAGTATCTCTACTAATGCAAAAACAGCAGTAGAGGCAATGAAACAATTTTGCAGGGAATTTGACTGCGAGTGCTGATATACTAGAAGATTTGCTTTTATTAACCAGGCCCAGGGTGCGGAACAAGACGAAGACCGGGTGCTTGTACTCTCCTTCAAAGCGTACGCAAATGTAAACAACACGCGGTCATGATGTACCTAGGTACTTAGCGCGCTCTTTTGCTTATCGCACATCTATGAGGATCGGCAAATATGTGGATACCGCTCGACAGTATCGATTCATGGTCGAATGCGCCGGGGAAGGTCTCGCGTCGAAATGAAATGTTGACCTGATACAGTTGGTGCCTAGCTAGGTATACAACGAAGAACAGTTCGCAGAGATAGATCAGTGGCGCAATTAAACCACTAACATACCTACAAAGCTGACGCTGATATCCGCCAATTCCTGCGATTTAGATCCGCGGGACGATCAATCCGCCTCTCCGTGCAGAAGAGCCACAAACATCTGCATCAGCTGCGTGCCGTGGCGCCTCTAGATCCGCGGAGCTAACACTTCATTAGGCAGTCATGACCGTTGTACTACACGTACTAAAATCCTCAGATCTCGAGAAAAACTTCAATTTTGCCGTGGCCAGTGACATATAACCTTGTGTGGAATGCGGATCGTATATGCAGGGCGTTACCTGTCCTGCTGAAGCGAGGTCGCATCCGGCACGTTCTGGGCGTATGGAGTTAGTGGATAAAGTCCTTTTGGGCGTCTGGATATGATATGCTGACATTATAGTAGGTATAAATCAGACTGTACTGCTTGTTGCTTACTCCCTCGCGTTACGCGTACCAGGTAGCCGGTCTTGAAAATCCTTCGCCACCATGAAGATCGCAGTGATCGCCGCTGTCCTCAGCGTCTCCGCAGCTGCAGTGCCTTCCGAGAGGCGGCCAGGCTATAAGAGCGATGAATTATTAGTCACCGGGATGCAGAATCTCAGGGAATATTACTCGAAGAATCCTTATCCAACAACGACATGTACCTTGAAGAACGCAGCTGTCAGGAAAGAGTGGTGCGTACCTGTCTTCTCCCACCACACATACCATTTCTCCGCTGATGTGCGACTAGGAGTACTCTATCCCCGAAAGAAAAGAAAGACTACATCAACGCCGTTCAATGTCTTGCCCAAAAGCCAGCCAGAACTCCAAGCAGTATCGCTGCTGGCGCTAAGAACCGTTACGATGATTTTGTCGCGACCCACATCAATTCCACGCTCTTCATCCACGGAACCGGCAACTTTCTAACCTGGCATCGGTATTTCACGTGGGCGTATGAGCGAGCGCTCAAGGACGAGTGCGGCTACAAGGGAACGCAGCCGTACTACCAATGGGCATACTGGGCCGCCGATCCCGCAAAGTCCCCAGCACTCGATGGCTCTCAGACGTCGTTGGGTGGAGACGGCGCGTACATCGCTGGCAGAAATTCCACATGTGTGCCTTCGCCGGATCAATGCGGAGTGTCGATTCCACCGGGCCATGGCGGCGGGTGTGTAAAGAAAGGGCCATTTAAAGACTGGCAAGTCAACCTAGGCCCAGTTTCTCCAGTTCTGGCGGATATCAAGCCGAACCCCGAGTTCACTGGGCTTGGATATAATCCTCGCTGTTTGCGGAGAGATATTTCCAAACCTGCTAGTTCAGGCTGGACAAAAGACAGCGACATCGTCTCCCTGATCCAGTCGAACCCCGATTTTCTCTCCTTCAGCACGAGAATGCAGGGGGATTTCCCCAACGGCTTCCTCGGCGTGCATACAGGTACCCTATCCCTCACAATTTCCTTAACCCAACGCAACTAACCCTCCATCCTAGGCGGCCACTTCACCGTCGGCGGCGACCCAGGCGGTGATCTCTTCGCTTCCCCAGGTGACCCTTTTTTCTTTCTACATCACGCCATGATCGATAGGACGTACACCAACTGGCAGCATCTGGACCTGGCGAAGAGACAGTATGCGCTCGGTGGAACGATTACGCTCAACAACATGCCGCCGAGTCGGAACGCGGAGTTGAGCGATGAGATTGACTTGGGGTATGTGGGTGTGCCGGTAACGACTATCGGGAAGACGGCGAATACGTTGGCGGGGCCGTTTTGCTATGTTTATGCGTGATGTGGTTCTTTACGTTGGTAGAGCGCATGATACATGCAAGCTTGTACGTTCAATTGAAAGCCTGTACTTGCATTAAACAGAGTGGACCGACTTGTTTATAAAAAAACACACTGAAGGATACGCATAGGAATCGCGAGATGAGGTGCCATCATGAAGAGCAAATAAGCTCACCTTCAGACCATTTCGAGATCACAAGTGATCGAAAGCACGTGGACCCCTGAAGTTGACATGATTCCATTGACTAGACTGGTATAAAACAATAAACAAGAAAATAGTGTAGAAGAAGAGGAAAAGGAAGATTCATAGGAATGTAGTCCAGGGCCACAGGATATCCGCCACTTCTACCTTCCACCCCAAACACCCTATGCAAAACTATACCTGCTCCCGAGCGCAACACCGTCGACCCACTCATCCACTTGCTTCTCCCCACACAGACTCTCGCACCCGCTCATCCTCCTCAGTCTGCTAGCTTTCTAAGCCCCCGGAGTGACACTGCTCCTATCTCTACCTCGACTCAGCAGTTTCCTGCCAGTACTTTCCTTCTTTTCTGCTCTCGGGCTCGTACTCCCAACCATGCTCGCTGCATCCGCGTGCACAAAAGAGCTCTTGATGACCACCATGCCTTTACCGACACCCACATTTTTCTCGCCACCAGCGCCCTGGTCGTCGATAGTGAAAGTGCCTTCGCCAAGTTCCTCGTCGCGCCCGAATTTCTTATGGTCGACGACGGAGATCTTGAAGAACGCATCGGCTGTGCATGAGGCCTTGAAGGTTTCCTCTGAAGCGTCAAACGAGACATTACCAGTAGTCGTCTTGTGATGATCCGTCTTGTGTAGCTCCTTATTGCCAAGCTTAACGTGGACGCGAATGTTGGTGTTTGCTGGAAAGCCATCAGCGCTGACGATCGAGATATTAGCAGTGCCAGCCTCGCCGCCACCAGGAGCGCCACTGTCGTTGAAGCGGCTAGCGAAACTTTGTGCGCCCCAGCTTTTATGGCGGTGGTGGTTTGGTGAAGGCTGGGGGGCAGAGCCGTCGCCTTCGATCGATATGATGGGCGTATCTGCGGACGGCCGACCAGATGACGAGTCAGGCCGGTCAGAGCCATCTTCTTCGGTAGCGCCACGCGACTTCCTGCGCTTAAAGCCACGGCCGAGGAATGTGCCTGCGCGGACGACACCACCACCAACAAGAGCGGCACCTTTGCCGACTCCCTTGACAGGTGCACCGACAACTTTTCCTGGTAGGGCGAATGTCCCTGAGAATGTGCTTGAGCCTTGCCTTGAACGCACGACATAGTTGGGCTTGAAAAGCATGCGGAGACGAATGACACCCGACTTTCCGTCTAGCCCCAATGTAACCTCTTGAGGCGTAAAAGGTTCCAATATCTCCAGGTTGATGGTTGATTTACCCAAGAAGTCGGCCTTGTCTCCAAAGTCCCAGTCGTATACGTTCACGACGAAGTCAGCCGCGGTTCGGCTGCGCACTGGAACTTCAAAGTACTCGTTCCAAGCTGGGTGAAGGGTCTTCTTCTGCGTTTTGGTCTTGTACACCTCCTTATCGTTAAGCATGAACTTGCAATACGGGTCCGAGAAGCCGTTGCGGTCAGCTGCTGGGAGGTCTGCAGCATCGAGAATGTCAACACGGAGCGTGCCCTGGTTGTTGAAGGACTCGCTGGGATCCAGCCGCATTTTGACGGGAATATACTTGAGGCTGACGGTGATCTTGTTGTCATGACCATGCTTGTCCTTCAGAATCAATTGAGTCGGGGTGTACAAGCACCTTCGGAGCGTATCAACAGTGTTGCCTGTAAGCTTAGCAATAACATGATCCTCATCGCCATCGCCGTCTTTGTTGATGTGCTCAATAAGCCGAAGAGTGATTTTCGAGAAGTCAAGTTCGCGGATCATAACATCGCCCACTGTATGAAGTCAGCTATGCACTCAGGTGATACAGCAATATTCGTACCTTCGTTGAATGTCATGTTCCTGTTCTTGATTTTCGCAGTCGAGTAGCTAGCATATGCCATGTCATCCATAAGGACATCGACATACGCGCCAGTAGTCGAGAACTCGCCGTCAATAAGCTTGAAAACGAGTAGACCAGATTCTATCGGAGGTTAGCACATACTCAAAACGAGGATAAAAATACGGATGTAAAGCTGCAGGTCGGGGAGGACCAACTCAACCAGCGATATCGCTCCGCATCTCCACCTGATAGGCGCAGCTTACCATACTGCTGAATGTCGTCAACAGTGAGCTTTAGCTTCTCAACCGCCTTCTTTTCCGGTGTTGTCTCATCTTGGTGTTCTTCGTTACGCTCAAGCGCCTTGGCCAGATCGCCTTCACTAGTTTTATGCGAGCTTGCAGTCTTCATGGAGGAAATGGTTCCTGCCGTCTCCGATCGAGTGACGGCCGCTCCTGATGCAGTCGAGATAGTTCGAGAATGGCCCTTTGCTGCACTGCTTCCGTTGGAAGTGACTGACAAAGGACGGGAGGCGCCCTCTGGTGTGGTGGCCTTTTCCTTCTCCTCTTCGTCCTCTTCAGGATCCCAGGTTGGGTATGTAGGGTAGAATGAGCAGGTGTAATTCAGCTTGCCTTTCTCCGCAGCGTGTCCAGCCATTCGAAGAGGTCCGGCGATCGGCTGCTTCTGCTCGTATGCAACATACTCGCCGCTTTCGTCTTGCTTAACGAAATCACCAGCCAGAAGCTCGATGTGGCCAAGGGAGCGATCCTTACCCAGGTTCTCCTCATCCATGACTTCCAAGGTCAACTTCTCGCGAACAGTGTGAACTGGCACGTACACAACCTCGTCCCAGTCAGGGTTGAGATTGTTCTTGAAAGTGACCGTCCGACCCTTCTCGACGCCAGAGAGCAGAACGCGAACATATGGATCAGACTTGCCCAGCTTCTCCAGGTTGCGCAAGTCGCGAGCACTCTGGAAGTGAAGTCTCATCACTCCAATAGGAGTGAGGTAACCACCGGACGCCAAAGAACCCTTCAAAGCGACCGGCTTCCAGTCGAGCTTCATCTTCACTCGACCAGTATGCGCTCCGGCAAGATTGTACCACTCGTGACCCTTTGCCATGAGCTCTAGCATATCGTCGACAGCAATCTGGTATGTTCCCAGTATAGGATCCGCAGCAAGGTCACGGTCGTCCTTGATTACTAAACCAAGTTTCGCCTTCTTGCGATCGGTGATGAGCATCTCTTTGGTCGCGTCTGGCCCAGATTGGGCTGGTTTGTTCGCTTCATGACACGCGATTTGTGCACTTCACGACCGTTGAGAAGCAATACAGCGTAGGGACTGAGCTGACCGACTATGCTCTTGCTGCCGTCCATGTCTTTGGCTTGCTCAACGGTAAATTTGATGATGCCGGTACGTGACTCTGGTGGAGGCTCCTTGGTGCCGTCATCCAGGGTTGTGCCCTCAAGAACGGGGAAGAAGCGCACATCAGCTTGCAAAATGCCGCGTGGTCGCCCGCCAGACATGATCTCAATGTGCATGTTCTCATGGTCAGTGTCCTCCTCAAGCTGCTCCAGCGCAAATGTCGCAGTACCAAGCTCCTTATCCTTTCGGATATCGTTGTAGTCAAACAGGTTGATTGTCAAGGAGTCTTTCAAGGAAGTGACGATAATATTGACAGTCTCGTTCCAGCGAGGATTAGCATTCTCATGCACCGTCTTCGTCTTGGCCAGAACATTGCGGTTGTTAATCGACACAGTCGCATACGGATCGGGAGTGCCAGAAAATTTGTCGGGGTTCTTGAGACCCTGCGCGCCATGGAAGTGGACTTGAAGCACACCAATGGCCTGATCAACCGGGTTGCCTGCAAGCATCTTCGCAATTTCGATGGGGAAGACGTTGGGGTCGTACATCATGGGGCCGAGATTGGCGTGGATCTGCTCCTGAATGAACGACTCAAGACCGGGAATAAAGTTGATGTCGAATCCAAAGGTCTCACCGCCCAAAGGTTTGCATACGTAGTCGATGGTTGGGCGCTCCAGGAAGCACATCTCGACCTTTTCGATGTGCGGGAATGGCAACTGGAGCTTGAACTTGAGGCGCATCATGCCGGAGAAAGCCATGTCCTCGACAATGACATCCAAGCCCTTGCTGACCAAACCCTTGCCGATGCGGATCTCCAGCACCACCTTGGGATTAATCTTGTTCTTGATCTGCCTGGAGGTGAGATCAGCCGTGTCGTTTGGCGTGAAGCTGAACTTCCAGTCCATGAGCACAATGTCGTCCTGTGTCTTCGGGTACGTCTTCACATGCTCAAGTCGCGGTGGTTTCGTTCCAAGCACAAATGTTTTCATCTTCAAGCTGTCGAGGAAGGCTGGAGTCGAAGTCGACAGCACCTGGTCCACGGAGCCCACAATGGTGTCGCACAGCACGGGAGCATAGATTGGCCAAAACTTGACTAGGAAGCTGTTGATCCACTCCAGGCTCTCTGTGTCTGTTTCCAGCTTATTTTTGGCCATCTCACGGTTGAGGTCGTCGCGAGCATTGCGGCGCACGCGACGAATCGAGGTTCGGTAGTATGTGCCACACACGGCCATGATGATCATAACCCATCCCAGACCGCCGCCCAGGACACCTATGACCCAGGTGCTTAGACAGGCGAAGATGATGACACCCGTGTTGTGGTACCAGTCGCCATAGAACTTGTCTTCTATGCGGCCCTCGAGCCATGTCTGGTGGTCGAGCATTGTGCCGTCGTCCTGGTCCTTGTCCTCGGAGCCCAGGCCATGCCGAAGCGCGGGGGCCCATCCTACACGCCCCCCATCGCGCGTCCTCGTCGAGCTCTGGGCGCATGGCCATTCTCTTTCTCGCCATTCGCAGTTGGTGGGTCGATGGCGCTGGCCTTGGTGGGGGTAGGAAGATCGTATGGGAGGGGAGCGCCTGAATCGTCTGCATCAGAGACCAAGGCCGTGGCATTCTTGTTCCGCTCGTGGTGGAAGCCGGGCGGTACTCGTGCTCGTGCCTGGGGCGCGTTTTTCCTCTGGGCTGGCGTCGGGGTCGAACTGGAAAGCTGCGCTGCCGCCTTTGCGAGCTTCATCCACAGCTGTCTTTTCTGCTTGCTGCGCCGTGACACTCGAATCTGCGTCCCGGGCAGCCTCAAAGGCACCCTCTGACTTCAGCTCGTTGGCGCGTGCCTCGGTAGCCATGCTGGCAATAAGCAGCAGACGCCGACCCGCTGTGGTTTCGCGGCAAGATGATGGGAGTGCAATTGGGCGGTTTGCAACCCAGTTGGAGATCAGAAAGCGGAAATCACGTCGCAGTGAGAATGCTCAACAGATAAACACCGCCGAGCTCCAGGTCGCTATCGTGTGCAGCCACAAACCTGCTTCCGTTAGTCTAGCCGCATGCTACCATCTCCCGCAGATGGCTGGCACTGACCTCCCCACTCGCTCGATTCACCAATTGGGCGTCACCGGAGCTGCTGCTGCGTGCGGCTGAGCTGGTGAAATCTACAATTGGGCCCGCTAAGAGGATCAATGAAGGAACGAATGAATGAATGTACAAGTGGATGGGTGAGTGAATGGCTCTGCTGACAATGTTGAGGTTGTGGAGCTATTGATCGGCCACGATGCGCCGAAGAGAGAAGCTTTCCACCGTGCCGGTTCACCCTTGAGATTATGACGTGTTGCTCTCTCCCCCCCGGTCTGATCAGCCTGATCAGCCTGCACTGCCACCTCTCGTCTGAATTACAGTATTTGGTCCTCAGGGGTTCTCTGTCCAAACAAGCGAACCTCGACGAGACACTATCAAGAGCTAGCCGTAGCTCAACGGACGTGTCGTGTCCACAGATCCACGTCTTACTGCTCAAGCACGTGTCAGCATCGTCGGCACCACCGGGCATATCGCCGCACCATTAAGAGACACGCAATACTCAGACGTATGCTCGGCCACAATAATCAAGTTCGACGCAATTCAAGCTCCTCATGGGCTGACAACTGTCATCTCCCGCCCCATGCAAGCAAGCATCAGCTCTGCGGCCATCGATCGACGGGCTCGCTTCTGCAACATCCACGCGCGCTGGCGCCACATGTGTTACCCGGCCACACCACTGCGTGGTACATCAACCACCTTCACAGTGCACACGCCTGCGCATCCGAAACTTGTTTGAAAACTGCTCGTGCTATGTCTCAGACAATGCCGCTGTCTGCTGCGGTGACAATACTGGTCTTCATGACTACATCAAAATGGACATATGCACCCAGGTAAGAATTATATAGTAGTCAAAGGCAACTTGCACGGGTATCTAGAAAATTCTCAGAGCAAGTCGCGCCTGAGTGAATTGAGCTACACCATACCTCGCGCCACAAAAAATCCAGACCCATCCCCAGATTCTCCCGCGACCCACAAGTCCGCACTAGAAGCCCTAGGCATCAAACCTCTCCTCCGCGGACCCCTCAAAACTAGAATTCCTTCAACATTCGAACAAGTCTTCCCCCTACGCCCTCCCTGCTAAACTATTTAGTAAGGATCGCTTACAACTGGATATCTCCTGCCAGAGACACCGTCTTGCACTCCACCTTGAACATACCTGTGCATTCTGCGATCCCGATCTCTTTCCCTGCTGTGATCTCGCGACCGATCATAGTGCCCCCGGTCCTCCCAATCTGCATTCTTGCCTCGGTCTCGACCCGCATCTCGATCGTCCCAATCATCTTTCACGCGATCGTGACTCCGCGTTCGGGCTGTATCGCGTTCCCCTTGTCGTTCGCGGGGGTATGCTGCGTCTTCGGTCGATCGACGGCGGTGCCGGGAGCGATGGCTGCTGCCCGTCCCCATGTCGTAGGATATTGTCTCTCTGTCGCGGTCTCGATCTCGTTCGCGGTCGCGGTCACGATCACGATGGTGATCGCGAGAATATGGCGGGTCAGCCTCTCGTGGCGGACTGACAGGACCGGCCCACCTGAGATTCTGTGGAACAGGTCTGTAATTTGTTACCCGTGCAGGCATTGTGGGCCTTCTGTCATAATGATTCCGCGCCTCCATTTGCGCCACTTGAGTCGCAAACAAAGGCGACTTTGTTGGCCCATATACTGGTTGCGGGGATGTTGCTTTGGAAGACGACCGACTTCCCGGATACTGCGCGTGTGAACTGCGACGATCGCCTTCGTAGTAAGTGGGGAAGTAGTCGCGAGGCGGCGTGGGGTCTTGAGGCCTGCGTGGTGGCAGCTCTGGCGTCCGACGTGGCGAAGGTAGGTGCTCCTCGTCTGACTCCGAGTCTGTGTCTGGCAGCGAGTCGTCTCGTCGGGGTCTTCGAGGACGCTTGTGCACGCTATATCGTGATGACGGCGGGTTGGTTGCGGTTGGGGTCGCATCTTCGTCAGAATGGCTATCGCTGTCGTACCGCCCCGGTATGCTCTTTTTCCTGTTTTTGAAAGGGTTCAGCATGTGCCTTACTCTGGACGTGACTGCCTCGGCGCCGATGGGGTAGATTGCGTCTTGTTTGGATACATGGCGCATGAAGCCCGGTCGAGGTCGAGCTTTGCGGTACATGGGGTCTTCGAAGTACTTGAAAGCGCCATTGCGCTCGTCAGCAGAAGAACCATCTCCGTCGGTCGAGATTCGCGGGCCTGCTTCAGCAGCTATGTGTGCCCTGGCCGCCTCTTCTTCTGCTTCTCTCTTGAGTCTGGTAGCAACACCTTCGTACCAAGTCTCCATTGCGTCGTCTGGCTTGTCTGGAAAGCACTCTTTGGGCAGCACTTTGGGGAAGAGGCCGCCCGATGCTGGATCCACCACGTCGTACTTTTCCACCGCCCGCTGCAAGAAGGGCACATGCTCTTCTGGGCCCAATAGCAGTTGTATCGTCTGCCATGTCACGAAACCCTGCTTCTTGAGCGCAGGTATGCTTGGAGCAGAATAGCCGTCGTCAGTCGGGGCGGGTTGCAGGCTGTGGAATGCGCCGAGAGAGCGATAGATGAATGCGATCGAAGACGGCGGCGTGTCTTTGAAGAGGACGTCGTAGTTGCCGCCTATGTCGCGATACCAGGCTGCGATTTGCGACGGGGTGAGGTCTGGCGATTCGCTGGGTTCGAACTTGCGGCTCTACAGTGGCATGGTCAGCAATGGGGCCGCTGCCATAGCTATGCGCGCCTTGAACGTTCCACAACTTACAATCAGGTCTGCAATCCCCTTGAGCAGGCGGTCTAAGAGTGGTGTGCCGCATTTGTCTGGTTTGAATAGGTAGCCCCAGTACTCGTAAGCTTCACGGTGCGTCGCGTCTATGTTGGCAGCATGCTGCTCTTGATTCTGGTGCGCTTCTGAAGCCATATCATCGATTGGCGCCTACAGTCGAAGCGCTCCAGGCCGGGTCATATGCGTACGCTCGTGCAGACCAAGGGAGGTTGGGCGCTCGTGAAGCTGGGGCGTGGCACCGAGACCGAGATGCCCCGCGGATGGATGATCCTTGAAGTCGTGCAACGCGATATGCGGAACGCGATGGGCAGGGAGGAGCCGCTGCTTATGCATTTGTATTCAAGGCACGACGACGGCCTGTCTCAAGGCAAATGCATGCCAGACATGCGCCACGCAGCTGACTGGACGGCTGCGCCCTTACCACGCGCAGGAACCTGTTGACAGCGGATGCCTCTGGTTCGCGGCTCGGTGGCCTGTGATGGTTCTCGTGTCTGACATCACCGTTGGGCATGTGCAGGACCGCCCGAGTGGGCCGCAAGGCTGAGCACCCGGAAATTTATCAGGCAGCAATCGGAACAAGACACAGTTTGAGCAACATGTTGGGACAAATTTGATGCTGGGTATGTAGATTGATTTTGTCTATTACGGTTGCGAGGTGTCAGGAGCGTGCACCTTCTGACGCCTCCTAGTATCCTCGAGAATTATTTTCATCAGCTACTGTTAAATGCATGTATGTCATCCCTCATGATCGATCGCCCAAGGGAGATCTTTATCCTCGTATATCTACTCGAAACTGCAAAAACGCTATCGACACGCTTAGTGCTCGAGCAACCTCAGCGAACCCTGGACGACCACGTTCTCCAGAACGGAACCCGGGGGGATGTCGATCGTTGAGCCCTCGGTCGCAACAATGATGACAGTACCCTTGAGCGTAACACCGCGGCCGAGGTTAACCGGTCCGGTAATGGTAAGATGGTCAAGCTCGACAATCTTGGGGATGGAAGGAATGCGAGACTGGAAGCTCGACACCTTCTTGAAATCGCTGCCAAGCTTGATCAAGGGGGCAGGGCCGAAGCGGTTGGGATCAATCACCAGCTGGCCGTGCTGGAGGGTGTAGAGGTCAGACTTGACGAGCATGAGATCTGAGCAGGTCTTGACGGGCAAGAATCGCCGCCTGGGGACATTGACACCGTGTGCATTCTTGAAGTGCTTGATAGCGGCACCAACAGCCGTCTCGAGCTGCAGAACAGAGATATCGGCCTCGCCCTTCTTGTCGGCAGGGATGGACTTGCCATTGGGAATGATCTCCATGGCAAGCTCGTTGGCCTCGACGACGCGCTTGATAGCAGCTACGTCCATCCAGATGTTGTTGGTGTTGAAGTACTTGAACTTCTTGATCGACTTGAACTCGTTGACGTGCTCCTTGGGGACCTGAGCAATTTCAAGCAGACGGACGGAGCCCTCGTAGTCGATGATGGTACCACCCTTGACGTCAGCCTTGGTCTTGTCGGTCAGCTCCATAATGTACTCAGCCTTGGAGTCGACCATGTGCTGGAGGATACGGAGATCGACGACAGCACCCAAGTTATCAGCGTTGGACAAGAAAATAATCTCAATGCCACGCTCAAGGAGCTTGTCGAGCATGCCAGTGTTGTACAGCGACTCGAAAACGTCACCGTGACCCGGAGGGTACCAGTTGGCAATGTCTGAGGCGTTGTTCTTGGGCGCGGGCAGCAGCGAATCCTTGAGAATACGTGGGTAGCGCGACTGGTTGAAGGTGAGGATGTCGATGTTGTGTCCCTCGTACTTCTTGATGATGCTTGCCGTGTCGGTGTCGGTGTTGAACGAGTTCATCAGGACGAACGGCACGTTGACATCGTATGTGCGGTTGAGGTACTCAATCTGGCGTACTGACAAATCGAGGAAAGACATGCCATCGCGGACCTCGATGACCGACTTGGGGCCAACGCAGCCCATGGAGGTACCGAGACCACCGTTGAGCTTGACGACGGCCAACTTGTTTAGGTATTCGACGGCCTCGGAGTTGGCCAAGTCATCGTAGTTGACGACCTGCTCGGCCTTCGGGGGCGCGATGCGGTTCCAGTCAATGGCGGTGCCCTTGGCCTTGTCGTTAAGGTATCGTCGGAACAGGGCGAAGAAGTTGTCCATTTCCGTCTCGAAGTACTATGCGGGGTCAGCGTACGTTCGCGTGACGTACGTGCACTTTGCCATATCCGTCACTGGCGGCGAGAAGCTCATGCGAGTCTCGCCGAGAATCCATGAGATACAGCGGGGTGTGCTTGGGCATGAGGCTCACCTTCTTCTCGGCGGGGTCCTCGACCGTGTCGGCGAGCTTGTTGAGGGCATTTCGCATCTGCGAAGCTGCAACGTTGGTGGATGTGTTCTCGAAGGCCTACATGTTTGGGTGGTTAGCAGGCTGCTCATTTTCCGTCAAACAGCTTCTTGGAATGCGTTGCATTTCCTGAATCGGCGATGGAGAAGGTGCTAGCCGTGGGAGTGGGGCTGCGCGTGGAACAAAGGAGGCCATGCAGCTCTCAACAGCTGTTCGAGCAGAGCTTTGTAGAAGCATTCGCCAAAAGAATAATGCAACAAGCTGGTAAAGACCAGCATGCAGAAGAGAAGACTGCTGTTGCAATTGCAACACCGTATGAACAAGGGGCCTGCTTACCACGTGGGACTGCGACTTGCCGTGGTGGCGCTGCGAGTTGAAGCCGCCCTCATCCTTGCCAGCGGCAGAGGAAGGCTTGAGGTGCGACGGGATTGCGCGAGAGGCCATGATGTGTCTGTGTGGGGTAGAGGTAAAAGGTGAGGAGGAGGAGAGTAGAGCAGATCAGCGAGGACAGCGGTCTGGTCTTAAAGCAACAGGAGTCTCAGGGTCTGTGTTGGCGCGGTGTAGACGTGGGGCAAGAACGTGCCTCGAACCAGCAGGACGAACTGGGGTGACTGCAGTTTGTGCAAATGGCCTTGGATATGGCGTATTTTATACGCAGTGCCTATCTGCTAGCTGAAGGCCGTGGCAACGCTCGGTGATCAGTTCCTGCCCCGGCTTGGAGGTTCTCAACACATTGTGATGCTCGAATCAGTCCGCTGCTGCCGCGAATGTCTACCTAGGTACGTGACTGTTCCTCGTTGCCCTACTCGAACAAAAGGAAAACAGCCAGAACTCTATTCTTGCAGACCACGTCCATGTTTCATGCTGTGCCCTCACCGCATAGCCTTATCCAATCGTCGATTACTGCATGCTTGCCCATACTTACCCCACCATCCTGTTTGGTCTCCTACGCCCATGGCCCACAGTGTAGCTATCTCTGAGACTTTTCACACCCGTCCCGTGGCTACCCGAATCTGTGAACCTGCAATTGACTACGAGTACAACCGGCGGGCCCTCGACAGATTCACGATGCACAATTGTTGGGGTAAAATTTCAATGGGAGCTATGGCCTCCATGTTTTCAGCCCCTCGTCTGGCCCGCGCTAGCAGGGATCAGACGGCCTGTCTGGTTGCATGCTCGACTGCGGTGGCAGCACTTCGCTCAACAATTGCCCCAGACCGAAGACCATGGGCGAAAACCCGGAGTGTGGCAAATGGGAGATGCGGATCTGTAGTGCATGTGCATTCAAAGATAATTGCCTGGCCAGATGGACCCTGATTGCGCCGCTTCTCGGAGAAGGGCGGTGGACATTTGCACCAGTCGGCAACCTCTTCACTCCCGATCCTCGCTAGTCCCACGTGGGGTCGCCGCCTTCGAGTTCAGGTTCCTGTCCAGCAAGACCCGCCCGTCTCAACTGACATGCGATATGCGACATGCGACATGCGACATGCGCCTATCCCTACGCTACGTACACACACCCTTCGTATCAAGCCAAGCGCACTGGACGCGTTATCTCGACAGCGGGAGCGTCCGCAAACGGAACAGCAAGTGGCTTCTCGATTCTGAGCCTCAGGACTAGATCCTGGTCCTCAGCTTTTGTGAAGAAATGCTGCCTGAGCTGCTGGATTGTCCATTCGAGCATGCTCTCCAGGGTCTGAAATTCAGTAGCTGAAATTTGCTGCGTTTTGTCAGTGTCCATGTCTATGGTATCCATCTAGCGCGAACATACCGAGAACAAAAATGTCTCCAGTTCAGGGTAGTCGTCGGCTCGAGAACTAAAATCTGGCAGGCATTCGACCCACAGATTCACCACTACTGGCTGCTTCTGCAACCTTTCATTCGAGTTGACGCCAATGAGACAAGGGATCCGGACGTTTCGCAGATGCAGCACGCTTGACCGCACATTTGTGCCCTCCAGCGTCGAAGTGTGGTGACCAACCCCATCTCCGAACATGCCACCTTTGATGTAGTAGACACTTGTTTCAATAGCGTATATCGGCGTCGTACCCGCCATTCCCCTCACGGCATCCGCAACAATGGTCGAAAACATGGCTGTTGGCTCCCACCTTGAGCTCGCCGTCTGTAACCGCGCCTGGACAGCCTTGCTCAGAAGACCATAATGGATTGTGCTTTCATCAACTGTGTCTGTTGTCGAAGCCGAGGCGAACTTCTGGCTCAAGGTCACGATGACACTGATCAGTGCTCGTTGCGGTTTGTTACGGCCCCAAACATCTTTTCCAGCATTGACAGTAACCTCGAGGTTCTGTACCATAATCTTGTCGCAATGCTCGCTGAGAGCCAGCTGCGCATCCCATACTGACTGTCGGACGACTTGCGTCATGCTGTAGGCAGTGCCGGAGACAGAATTTCGGGGAAGATATTGATCGACGGGCAGGTATCCGGGCCAGGAACTTGAAGAAGCTATGGTTGTGGCGCAAACGATGTATTCAAGCCGTTGTCGACTCGAGGGAGCTGACTTGACTATGCAGTTTGACGATAAATACAAATTGCTTGGCAGACCTGGAGGTCTTAACTTCTTCGCGAGTCGGGGCTATGTTAAGCCCTTTGCGTGTCTACAAAAAGGCTATGGGAACTAAATTATCCAAGGTGGAGGTGCACTGGTATGACGCCCTTCCAGAAGCGCGCACGGACGCACGGACCCCGCGTGAGAGCCTCAGTCGAAGCTTCTAGCTCCATAGTAGCCAAAGTATTTCTGCAATCACAACTGCGGCCTACTCACTAACAAAGCTGCGACTACTGATCCAGATTTTCTTGTAATCAGCACATACTCACAGTCATGGCGGACGCACTAAAAGCGGAAGGCAACAAACTCTTTGCCGAGAAGAAGTTCACCGAGTCCATGTACGTTCCCCGCATGTGTATTCGGTGATGTATTTGCTAACAGCGCTACAGCGAGAAGTTCTCACAAGCTATCGAGCTTGACCCTTCGAATCACGTCCTATACTCGAATCGCTCTGGCGCATATGCCTCATTAAAGGACTGGGACAAGGCTCTGGCAGACGCGTCGAAGACAACTGAGCTGAAGCCCGACTGGGCCAAAGGATGGGGTCGCAAGGGAACTGCGCTACACGGCGAGGGCGATCTAGGTAGGGCAATTGTCTGGAAAAAATGAGGGACGCGACTGACACAGTACAGTCGGAGCAACAGAGGCCTTCGAGGAGGCCCTCAAACTTGACCCGAACAATGCACAGGCCAAGTCTGGACTCGATGCTGTAAAGCGCGCAGTGGAGGCCGAGGCGCGAGCTGATGGACTGGGTGGAGATCCTTCCGCAGGACTCGGTGGCATGTTCAACGACCCGAACATGATCCAGAAACTCGCCAACAACCCCAAGACGGCGTCGTACCTCGCAGACCCTGACTTCATGAACAAGCTCCAGCAGCTCAAGTCCAACCCGAATGCTGTTGGCTCGTACATGCAAGACCCGCGCTTCTTGCAGGTCATGAGCGTAATGTTGGGTATCGACATGCAGTTTGGCGGGCCTGGAGGAGCCGGGGAACAGGGCGGTGCTGCATCGCGGGACGTTGAGGAGGATGTTGAGATGCCGGATGCACGGCCTGCTCCGGAACAGCCCAAGAAGGCTCCCGAGCCAGAACCGGAGCCAGAACCGGAGGAGACCGAGGAAGACAAGGCTGCCAAGGAGGCAAAGATCAAAGCCGATGAGCTGAAGAAGAAGGGTACCGAGTTCTACAAGAAGCGACAATTTGACGAGGCCATCGAGAATTACACTTCAGCATGGGAGACACACAAGGATATTGCATACAAGACCAACGAAGGAGCTGCAAGGTTCGAAAAAGGTGACTATGAAGGCTGCATCAAGGCTTGCCAGGAAGCTGTCGATTATGGCCGCGAAGTCTACGCAGACTTCAAGATCGTTGCGAAGTAAGTTGTCTTTAACATGGATCGAGAGCCCTCGCTAAGACAGAATAGAGCATTTGCACGCATTGGTACCGCCTACGAGAAGCTCGGCGACCTCGCCAACGCCATTCTCTTCTACCAGAAAGCCCAGACCGAACACCGCACACCCGAAGTCCTCGCCAAGCTACGAGCAGCAGAAAAAGCAAAGATCATAAAGGAGAGAGAATCGTATATCAGCCCAGAGGAAGCAGAGAAGGCTCGTGAACTAGGCAATGCGAAGTTCAAGGAGTCAGACTGGCCTGCTGCGGTTGAAGCATACTCTGAAATGATCAAGCGTGCACCAGACGATCCTCGAGGATACTCAAACCGTGCCGCCTGTTTCATCAAGCTTCTTGAGTTCCCTTCCGCCGTTCAAGACTGCGATGAAGCCATCAAACGCGACCCCGACTTCATCCGAGCGTATCTGCGAAAAGCCCAGGCGTATTTCACCATGCGCGAATACAGCAAGTGTGCTGATGTATGCGCAGAAGCTGCTGCGCATGACAAGGATGGCAAGAACGCGAGGGAGATTCAACAACAGGAGACTAAGGCTCTTCAAGCACAGTATGCCGCGCGCGAGGGCGAGACGGAGCAGCAGACCATGGAGCGCATCCAGCGGGATCCGGAGGTAAGCACTCCATCACACTACTATAGACTCCAACTGCTTACACAGTTTCTAGATTGTCAGCATCCTACAAGACCCGATCATGAACAGCATCCTCCAACAGGCCAAGGAGGATCCAGCGGCGCTCCAGGAGCATCTCAAGAACCCAGACATCCGCTCTAAGGTGCAGAAGCTCGTGCACGCAGGTGTCATCCGCATGGGTCGATAGGTAGCATGAGTGTGCCGTTTATTAATTGTGTGGTACTAATGTCTGAACGGCATTCAGCATCTAGCAACGACATACTCAGAGGACGATTGTATGAGCGAAATGACTTCGATTTTCTCTGCATAGCGTTACGGTACTTCAAAATGGTATTCTACTTGTTCAAACTTTTGCCACTTGCACAATGCATTCGTTGATCGTGCTGCATAGAAGTTGAGCATATAGATGCAAATGCTTTTGAATACTCGCCGCATCTACATTTAAAACTCGTAATGCTGACTGGTGCGTACTATTTCTTCCGATCGGAGAGTGCGAAGCAGGAACTGTCTCATCGAGTGCACGGCCAATCACAATGTCGTCCCATCGGTGACATATCGCCAAGCCTGCAACGTTCAATGCTCCATGTGCCACCAGGACTTCCTCAACAACAAGCTTCTTAGCTTACTTCCTCAATCCACGGCTTTTAACATCGATTTAGACTCGAATAGCTATAGACTATAATCTTGATTGCCTCTCGAAATGTCAACCATCGCCTCACCCGCATCTACGTCATCTGATCACGGTTCTGACGATGCAAAGTCACGTCGCAAGTCTCGCGTATCGGCAGAACACACTCTTAACAGAGTACGCGAAAATCAGAGGCGCCATCGCGCTCGTCAAAGAGACCATGTCGCAACCCTGGAGGGGAAACTTGCTGAGACTGAGCAATTGCTGGCCGAGGCAAGGGCCGAGATAGTCTTGCTAAAAGCACAACAAGATGTCACAAACGCCATATGTCGCGAGAACCATATCGAACTACCAAATGACATCACATCTATCAAGACGTCAAGCGAGGACGCGGGGAATTCTACTAAGCCATCGGCGCCAGCCTCTGTAGTAATCGACAACGGCCAGCAATTCCCATACACAACGAACCCCGACCTATCCTTCCTGGACGACATCTCGTCTGCATTCATCATCGACATGAACAGCCTGCAGATACCAATGCCAGCGCCCCCAAAGGAAGAGCTAGACTCATTCAGCGGTCCACCACCCTGCTGTTCGGACACCGCAACTGTACCTCTCCCGGACGAACCCGTCGATCCAGAATGCTCGACTTGCAAGACGAAGCCACCACCTGATCCTTCCGAGAGCACCACACTGTGTGCGCAAGCCTTTATCCTAATATCACAGCAAAACTTTCGAAACTTGGACCCCGAGACTATCAGGATGTGGCTAGCCCAAGGCCTGAGACGGGCGCAGAGGGAAGGTGAGGGATGTCGAGTTGAGAATGGGGCGTTGATGAGACTACTGGACTACATCAGTGGTATTTGACGGCCAGGAATGCGAAAGAGGACATAACCTCCACATCCACTAGACAGTGTCACTACATACCATGCATGGCATGAGGACGGCAATCTACGTTATCGTACGCTTTTGTCAAGCGTTGCTTCGTATCAACCACAATCTCCGAGGCGTCCACCACCCATCTTTTTGCGGCTTCAATTACGGACTGCAGGATCGCTCTGCTTGACAACGCGACGACCTGGAGCAACGTCCGGCGGCATGTCGAACCATCCACTTCTTGCCTCAACCCTCTCATAAATAACATTGCAGTCGCTGCGGGACCGGCCACTGCCCCACAATGGACGAGACAGTTGTATGCAATCACGTCCACGATCGGTACACTGCTACTGCGCGTAGCAATGTCACAAACCGGGCCATTCAGAATGGCGGTATTAACCATGTCCCTACACACGAAGGCCAAATCGTATTAAAACGAGAAGTACTGTACTGTTGAGAGCGCATTGCACTTTTGGACATACTTACCACAATGGCTCTACTTGGAAAGATGAATATCAATGGCTCAGTTTACATTAACGGCATTGCTGTATTTAAATAGGAACAAGAGCACGGAGAAATTCTTGCTGTGCCGAGCAATCAGCCAAAGGTGCAGGTGGCATGGAGAAGAATCTCAGCAAGCATGGTTTATGATGCCTTGAGTCATGATTAGGGTTGTTTCAAATCATATGAACATTGCCGAATCACAGATTGCAGGTTCACAAAAGCTTGGGCTTTCACAACGCGATCACTCCTTGAGTATAGTTGTTGTGCAGAGTAAAGTCATTCTATTCTTCGATTCCCATCAAGGCCATCCATATCAACTGCAGCAGACACCACCAATACCTGTACAGTACTGGCGTCAATACTAGACCGTACATTATGTTTCCAGGCCATTGCCCTCTGGCAGACACCACCACTCTTCCTCCTACTACCCTGTCTCGTCGTATCTAAACCTTGTTACGATAGAACATCGCCGTCTCGCCAATGAACTGATATCCAATGGCACCCGAAACTTCACACAACTCCTCGCCATTGCTGCGCATAACACGCCAATCCATGTTACCCAGTCGAAGCACTTGGCCAGCATTCTGGACCTCGTCAAGCACAATGTGGTCCTGCTCCTCTAACTTGCGTCGTGCTTTCAGCACTTCTGACTGCTGCAGGTGGCGTAGCTCGCGGTTGTGGCGCGCGTCATCCAAGCGGTCTTGCCGATGAACGGCAGGGGATCGGATTGTTGGTCGGCACGAGCGACGTGTCGACGCACTGCGGTGAGTTGCTGCAGAGCCGTAAGCTGTGTGAGTTGAGGAACGAGCGAGGGTGTCGACGGGATTGCGTATGTCCGAGTCGTCGTCCGAGTCGTCATCTGCTTCGACACCGGGTGATCGAGTTGTTGGTTGTCGCGAGCGACGTGTTGACGCACTGCGATGAACTGGTGCAGAGCCGTGTGGAAGATCCTGTAGCGGTCCGCGCCAGGAAACAGCGGGGGTGTCGACATCCGAATCATCATCTGCTGCCGGATTGTGGTTGGAGTTGTGCCTACGAATGTTCGCATTAGAGACGGAAGCTGGGCGTGGGACATCTTGCTGAACATGGCCTTTGCAGCGAAAGACTGGAATCGGTCGTGCTGATCCAGAACGATGCTGCTGACGATCTGATCGAGTTGATTCACCAGACACTGTGCTGCCTGAGTCTGAGTCCTGGATCACAATACGATCATCTGCGTTGTTGGCAGGTACCTGGGCTCTAGCCACTCTAGCAACAGTGGTTTCATGTGCATTGGCAGGTACCCGTGCTCTAGGCACAGTATCTTGATCTACATTGTTGGCAGATGTTTGTGCTCCAACCACAGCATTGTCGCCATTGTGTGGCACGTCCACCACTTCGTCCACAGGTTCGATGTTCTCCTCCACATCTTGCATAGGCTGGTCGTTGCCCGCTGGGTGGTTGTCAAACCAGCGATCCTGGAGGTTCTCGTCCATAGCGTTGTAGAAAGCTAAGAAGAGCTTTGCCTTTGGCATCTGAGTCAGGTCTGCCCGCAGCAACGAAGACCACACGCGCTTCGCGACCTCGAACTCGAACCAATCCCACTCCATGCGCTCGTGCTCATGGCAGCAGCGCATACCTTCACACCCACCCCGCACCCACTCTGAACGCACTTCGGATATAATGCGAACCCAGTCCTCGTTATGACGCTGCATAAAAACGTATCGCTGCCTGCTGAAGTGCATATCGACGAGTTCCATCAAGTTGCTATAGATTCCGATGGAGAAACCGGCGGGATTGTACGTCCGAGCGTACTCTTCAGCTTGCCATTGAGCCTCTTTGTCCGGCTCCAGGAGATTCAACTTGCACAGTGACTCGCGGCAATTGGGGCAGCGGTTGCGGTTTGGGTTGATGCCGTTGATCCATTGGAAGATGCAGGTCTTGTGGAATAGATGCCCACAACGTACACGCCGTGGGCCGCCATGATGGCCATTGTGTTCATGAGCCCCAAATATGGATTCGGCGCAAATGCTGCAGTCCTTGTCTTCCATCTCATAGACGCGGGAGTTGGGGTCAATGTGGGAATTGCAATCCAAATCGTCTTTGAGCTCTTCCAAGGTAGGAAGTGGAAAGTTGGTAGCCATGATGGTTGTTGAAGCGGTGAATATGGTCGGGTGGGCTTGGGCTTGACGCTTTTCGGTGAGTGTAAGAAAGTTGAGGTTGTGGTGTGGAGAGGAAGGCCTGCTGATGGTGGGGAACGATGTTATAACTCGATGCCGTCGCGCCTACTAGATGAACGTCGTCTCCTTCGTAGTGAATAGGCAAAACCATGTCACCCAGCCTTGCAATGGAGATCCTACACAAGGCTACCACTGCGTAGTGCCTGTTACTGTTGTAGCGTATAGTGAAAGCAAAATCCCATCTTAGGTAGAACATTTCAGTAGTGAATAAAAAATGTAAACTCTCCAGGAGAATTGTTCTCGCTTCCAGGTACTTTATTAGCGGGCTGTCTAGAGGCGTCGTCTAGAAATATCCTGTTCAAAATCCACAACACCTCGACCCACTGCATCCTCGTAGCCTCATCACTTTTGCAGTCAAACCTGATTTTTAAGCTGTCCTCACAAGCCTGAACGCGTTCATCGCTCCGTGACCCTCATAACAACAACCGAATTCACAACTTTTGTCCACGGATGCACCTCCACTAATATCTCCAGTCCCGTCTCCCGCTCCAGCTCATTCGAGAGTTCCAGGACCTACCACACCTGTTAGTATAATCCACGCCTCCTATTTACAACAAGGCCTGACTCACAGGATACAGCACTTCCCTCAAGCCCTTGGCGCTTCTCGCCACCACCAACGTGCCGACCGTCAGCTTCTGCGCCAAGCTCTTCAAGATGCTGATTTTGCTTGCGGTGTCGCAGCCCACAAGCGCGGCCAAGAATACTACGTCGAAGTCTCCCCATTTAGTCTTGCTCTCTTGTGCTGTGATGTCTTCGCGCGAGAATGTCATGCGGTCGTAGCCGAGTTTTTGACACAGCGTTTTGCTGACTGAAAGGGCGGTGGCGTCGCGATCGATGTTGTGGACTGTTGAAGAGGGGTAGCGATCGAGTATACATAACGACGTCAAAGGTAACGGGCCAGATCCGATGAAGGCAATGTTTTTTGGTGGAAGGTTGTGGGAGAGATAGGCGGACAAAGTAGCCATTTCGAGGTTAGAAAGGTCGATGTAGTTCTGATGGTATGGAAACGATGCAAGCAAACTTTTTGGGTCGACTGTGAGGGAGTAAGTTTGACATGTTCTCGACTTATTTGGAAGACGTACGTGTTGGTTGTGCTTCCGCATCTTGGATAATGCGCCCTGCCCAGAACTTCTCCAACTCGCCTTCGGCAGCTGCGCATAGGGGCCGGAGCTCCTCATATAGTTCATTGGCACCGCGTATTGAGAAGAGAGTGCTGACAAAGTCTGCGCTTTGCGGTGTGATGCACAGTCCGACAAGCCGTGTTAGGAGTTCGTCGACTTGCCCTCCCGGAGCGAGATTTGGAAGTTTCAACAAGTCCGCGTAAATCTCTTGAATCTCGGCGAATAGTTTATGTGCGGACGAAGTTGTCGTGGTTGGCGTTCGGGGTGGTGTAATTGCATTTGTGGGGCCTGCCTCGTACTTCGATTTTGATGAACCCATGCTGACGCTTTCATTTGGGGTGTAAGTCGACATGTTGTATTTGTATATTTAGAGTAATAACCAAGGAATCGTTCGCTGTGCAGGTGCATGTTCGCAGATACATATACATATTCAACGCCTTTGGGCAAAGTATGCATAGCGCGGCAGCTAAACGCAAAGCTTAGTCTAATTGGAAACAAGTCATTGGCTGCTTCACACTGAGCACCATGATGGTTTCGTGGGGTGTGGATGTTGTGCAGGTAAGAGATTTCGTACAAACTGTAGAGGCTAGACTGAGTGAGGCAGGAGTGCATGGAGAAGGTACATGTGTTGCTGTACAACTCAGCGGCTAAGCGTCGTAGTAACGTGGAGAATGTGATCTGCGCCTAGCTAGGAAGTGGAAGGTCGCGGCTCATCACATGCAGTCGAAGCCAAGTTATGTTGTCCAGGCAATGGTGCTCCTCTAAAACCGGATTCTAGAAAGCCTCATTCTGTCCGCGTGGAGGTTCGGCTACATAAATATGCCGAACTATGTGGAGACATCATCCCACGTAAGGGCGTTTGTAAACACACTTACCCCCAACCCACGTTTCTCTTACCGTTAGTTTCCGTAGGCTTTCGACATCCATGTTGTAAAGTGGTTCATCCAATACTACCCAGTCGGCATACGCGCCCACGTCAATGACACCAGCCTTGTTTTCCAGAAAAGCACCGTAGGCGGGGTTTATAGTGAAGCCCTGCAATGCGTCATGCATGGTGATCGTCTCTTCGGGATACCAGCCTTCCTTGCCACCACTGGGGTCAAGACCTGTTCGGGGATTGCGTCGCGCGACAGCCGCGTACATGCCCTCGAAGATGTTGGCTGGGGTATACGCTCCGAACATGTAAACTTACATAATGGCGCTCAGATGTGGCTAAACAGAAGGTATAGGTGTGTAAATAATTACTGGTTGTGAACATATCACCCGAATTACAATGCTGAAAGCTTCTTTCTTGATCGTTGATCGCCTAGCTTTTTTGTTGCTGCTTCAAGTAACTAAGCCTCTCGCATCGCGCATCCTCGTCCCAATCTCACCCACGTCACCTCTCTCTGTCCTACGGCTCGTAATTACTGCCCTCGTCCTCGCTATCCTGGATCACCTTCTCTCCGCCGCCTTGACCGCCGTCGTCCTTTCCACCCTCATCCTCTTCATCCTGGCTGTCCGGAATCACAAGGTCACTATCCGGAACCGCGATATCGGGAGTTGCAACATCGCTGTCTGGAATCAAGATGTTGCCATCGGCATCGCCGTTCCCGTCACTGTTGAGCTCCGAGTCCATCATGTCCACGTCACCAGGGCGGTGAGTATCTGGAAACTCGTAGTCTCCTTGGTCAATCTCCAGGAATATCATATAAGCTTCTCGCCTAACGATGGTCGTGCGGTCGCGAACCTTGATCTTCCGCTTGTCATTATGCTCAGTCCATTCGGTGTTAGGCAGGTTGGTGTCCCGACAGAGAGCGTAGTAATGACCAGAGTCAGTGCCAGTACCGTCATGGCATACCACGGTCTGCACTCGGTATCCTTGTTTCCCCAACGCGCCTCCATCTACTTTCAACTTATCCATGGGATAGAGCACCTCTTCCTGGTTTTTCGCAACCCAGCCAGTCGGACTGCCATCATCGACGAACATAAACCGTTTGATCTGGACTATCATGCGGTTAGGAAAGCTTTGTGGGAAGACAGCGTCCTCCTGCTCGCCCTTCTTAGTCAAGTGGCAACTGCAGAGGCTGTTGACTTCATTGCCCGCGTCGATAGGTTGGAACTCTCCGAATTGAAGAAGGCTCTCAAGCTTTAGGTTACTGTTTAGCCCACTTGGAATGGAGACGGCTATCGGGCACTGCCTATCATGCCCTACCACTCTCATCGCGGAGCAAATTTTGCAGCGTACGTTGCGGTACAGTTCAATGGGTCGAAAAACTTCGAGGATATCTTGACAGAACTTGTCGCTGAGGAGGGCGAAAAGCTCCGCAGGATCTTGTTGGACGCAATTCATTCGGCTGAACTTCTGCCAGAGCGGATTTGAGGATGGCACGGCAGCTATATGATCGATGTCAATCCAAAATTGCTGTAGGCAGTTGACGGACGTCTTCAACTCCCCATCAGCAACCGCAAGTACTAGGTTCTTGAAGTTCCTCTCGGCTGAAGTCAGCTTCTCCAGCTTCTCCTTAGGCATGTCCCGCAGCATGTTGGTGAAAGCGGGAGTCTTTGCGAATGCCTGGAATAGTGCGTTTTGGTAGCATGTATTGCCGCCGTTGAAGAGTCCAGTCTGGGTGCCTTCATCGTGTTCCTCCTGTGCGTACTTGCTTATATCAAAACCTCCATGGCCCTTGCCCACGTTGGGTGGTGTAGGCGGGGGTCCGCCGGGTGGTCCTGAAGGATGTTGAGGTCCAGCAGGTGTTGCTGATGGCAGATATCCATCGAGGCAGGGGCCCCATCTCTTGAGTATGTCACGGATCCGTGCAAGCGTATCTCCGGAAATATGTGCCTCATCTTGATGTGCGTTGACGAATTTGGTGTCTTCGTCAAACTGTGATCGCGATAGCGGCTTGCTTGCAGAACCTTCAACGTTGAGACCTTCGTTGTTGTCTTCGTTAGGTCCTTCAACGTTGAGACCTTCGTTGTTGTCTTCGTTAGGTCCTTCTAGCAGACTAGCGGCTGCCTCCTCTTCTTCTTCCTCTTCCTCTTCATTTTCGTCATCAGCTCCTTTCGAGAACGCAGCTGCCTTCTTGGAGACTCGAGTTGTCTTGTAGCTCTTAGGCCAGTCAAGCTTGCGCAGACCCCGGTAGACTGTAAGAACGTCCCAGTGCTTGTTTTTTGACGGGATTTCGCGCAGAGCCTGAATCTGAAGCTGTGTTGAATGCGAGTCTGTAGGGTAGTTCGTCTTCCCACGGTTGATGATCCATGGCTCAGTCGTTATAGTGCGTATTGAATCGTCGTACTGGTCAAGGGAGGTTGGGTATTTGTTCTTCCAGCCAGTAAACATCTTCACGCCAGGTTCATCTCGGCGTCCAACTGACCAACGGAGTGGATGACGCGAAAAGATGGTCATGTAGACCCCAATCCATTCACCCTTCCCTCCGTTGAGTTTGAAGAACAAAACTACACATGTAAGACACAATGTCTGCCAAGATTCATCTTCGTGATCAGAAAAGAAGTCACACTTCTCGTCCACTCCTCGCAGTCGATGCTCCATTTGCGCCGCTAGAAACTCCCAATCGTAGTCGTGAAACATGTGTTCAGGGTTCCAAAGCCATGGCGCGCCTGGCAAGCCGTTGAACGATTTGCCTCGGAGAAAGGGTATCCCGCTTGGATTAATGGTCTTGTCGGCTTGAATTGTCTCGAAGAGCTGGTTCAGACGTCGGATGTCTGATTCTTCTGTATGCGTTGGCCGCACAAGCTTCCAAGCTCTCCATTTGTAGGCGCACAAGCTCTTTTTGTCGAAGGAAAGATTGTAAAGACCTTTCTCCATCATGGAGTCGTACTCAAGGAACCAGTTGTTGGGTGTTTTTGCTGCTTCCCGCATCCGCGATTCCTTGGTGTATGGAATAACATTGCGTATCCTAGCGCAATGGTCGTAAGCGCACTCGATCTTGCGCAGCTGCTCTTCGTTGCCTGTCTCGCATGCTCGCATAGCCTCTCCGAGGAGCCCTAGAGCTAGGGGTATGTCCGTATGTTTGAGGCGGTTATAGAATTCTGCAGTGAGTCCAACATTCTCAACGTGGTGTACGAAGTATGACCCATTTCTATCCTTGTATAGAGGATTGATAGCGTCAATGGACTCCCGAAGCATCCTCCCAGTCCCAGCTTCAAATGTGCGACGCGCAAAGTATATGTCATCATAGCTAGCTCCAAATACACAATTCTTGACGAGATAGTCTGACATCGCGTGGCGCTGGGGAAGAGACAGACCATCTTCAAATGCTCTCAAAGCCTGCTGGCGTACCCTTCCAGCAATGCGAGAGTCTGCAGAAAGTGGAGATAGGAAATGGCTGAGACATATCAGTCGACCATCATCGTGCCAGCCCATGGCTGAACACGTCTGAAGTTTGAGACAGATCATGCAGTAGTGAGCCGCTTTAGATCTGTGTGCAGGATTGGTACCGCAGCTGCAGTATGTTTGCAGGCTGAGAATTTGCTTCTTGCTGTGGCTCAACTCGTCCAAGGATATGCCCAGCTCTGTAACCGTTCTAAGGATTCCTCGGTTGGAAATGTACATTTCGTATGCGCGTTGCAGAGCCATAGCTAATGCAAAGGATGGGAGGGAAGAGTAGAAATCAGGAACAGTGCCTTCGATGGCAGCCCTTAACCATTGGCTCACGGAAACTTTCCCTAATAGCCGTGAGACGACAAACAAGGGACGCCCGCTTAACGGCCCAGCACGATTCGTCAATCTGGAGCTGGAGTCTCTGTCGGGCCGAGCCAGATCGCGGGCTGCTTGTTGAAAGTTTGCACTGCTGCCAATATAACCAAAGAACTCTTCGCAGATGTGATTGACGAGTCTCATCATGCGTGAAACTGGCATTTTCGATTCAGGAGGAATGACTTCCTCTAAAGGAGTGATCGGTCTAATACCCCACCAAGGAGGCACGTCCGGAAGGTCATTGAGGAACCCGCTCGGGTAGGTCTCCTCGTCGCCGCGGAGAAGCATACGCAGCCATGCGCTTTCACGTGTATTTCCGGCGCTGTTCTGTATGAAGGTAGGCGCGATGAATTCCCATCCGACATACGGGATTGCTCCTTCGTAGCTCCTGTACAACGGGTTGACCACTGGTGAGATACAGTATGCAAAATGCGAGACAGAGTCAGACTGGAATATCGGTCGGAGGTCGCGGAAGTCGAACTTGCCGTCCCGTAGAACGCTCATGGACATGAGTTCAAGCATTTGTCGAACCTTAGGTACCGAGGTCCTCCATATTGGCTGGAACTCGGGAAAGTCAACTGCGTCGATGTGGAAAGGTAACTTGTTCAATAGACGACACGCCTCCTGGGCGACTCTCTTTGCTTCGGATTCTGAAGGACAGACATTGATATCCAATGGGCCACCCATGACCCAGTATTTGTATGGATGAGGGACAAAGGCGCCCTTTGCATTCATCTTGGTCAGGGAGTGGGCCATCTCTGGAAATATGTACGTGTATTCCCGTTCTTCTTCATTCGGCTGTTGCGCATCGTTCCATAGGCGAATTTCCCATGTTGGGATGACCTTGACCCAGCCATCTATAGCTTTTGTGATGGTGTCTTTGTTCCTGTAGCTGTACTGGGATCTTGACTGGTCGCCTTGGGGATCGAACGTGACAGTGACATCCTTGATCTTTACCAGGGCCTTAAAGTCCCGGTTAGGTGCGTCCGGGAGCTCTCCGAGTGGTGTGACGCCACTGTGTGTGATCGTGAGTTCGGTTGGGCGCACTTCTAACTTGACCTTCAATCCTGGAGGCTCTTTAAGGGCATGAAGCCAGGCGTTGAGGTTGCGAGTCTCCGGGGTGGATATGAGGCGTAATTGTTCTGTCATTCCGACGTCGACTTCAGCCTGTGTGTCTTTCGTGTTGTTGTTGGAAACCATCGTCTGAATCGCGCGACGGTTGTGGCGTGTGCGCCGCTTCTTGCCCTCGAGATTGATGTCGTTGCGGGCGACACGTTTAACGCCGCTGGTAGTAACGCCAGGAGGAGGCTTGTAGTTATCGCCATCGTCAATTTGCTGTTGGGCGTCCGCGGGCTTTGCCCTCTTGTTCTTGTGGGCTGGTTTTTGGACTGGCCTGAGGGCTGATTTGCGTGTTGGTTGGCGAGCAGGAAGGATATCCTCATCGCTTTCATCCTCGAGTTGTTGAACGTCTACATCACTGTCGTCGTGAAGGCTTTGGACATAATCATCGCTCTCGTCACCGAGTGACTGGGCGTCGGTCTCTGGATGGTCACCCGCCGTGGTCGTGGGCGTTGCGTCTACCTTGGGAGGTCGCCGGCTTCTCAGCGAACGCGATGCCATACTATGTGTTGTCAGCATGTATACTAAGAGAAGTTATGCGCAAAAGCTTACGCTGAAGAGGCGGACAGGTTGTGTTGGAGATCGGCTAGGCTCCAGATCGGTGAGGCGCGACGTGCTCTTAAATCTTGTAGGCAAATTGTCAGAGCTTTTGTCTGTTTGTGGGAAAACGATTTGTCAATTTTGCGGGAAAACGTTTGTGCGCAGCAGCCACCCGTCGTGCGTTTGCTAGCTCTTGGCGTGAGTTTAGAAGTTTTCTCCGCGACATTCCCTCGCATCACCACACCCTTCCAACACCATAACCGCCATTCCTGGCGTGCCGCACGATTCCTAAAATGCCAGCCATGTCGAACGAAGAGAGATACCAGGCCGCTAGCGAGATCTTCGATGTCGACCCCGAACAGTGTATTGCGCAAGCAAAGAAAAAACCTCCCAGGTTTATGACATATCCATCGTACTATATCATCGAGAACTCCCCTCCTAATTGCCTGCGCCGAGGATGACTGGAAGGAGGCAGAATATTGGCGATTGTTCGCAGAGGATATGTACGAAAAAGGCTTGTTCCGGGTATGTCAGTGTCTAGACAGCATTCGAGGTTCACACTCAACGTACAAGGCAGGCAACACACCAAAACGACACAGAAATTGCTTAAGGTGCTAGCTGCTGGTGCGCGAGGAGCTAGATGACAGTTGCAAGGAAAGCTCATTGACTCTCTCACTGGCATGACTGATGCAGAGAGAGATGAGATGCTGGACGAGGACGAGGACGAGGACGAGGACGAAGAGAAAGAGCGGGCGAAGGAGGTTCTTAAGAAGAAGGAGATGGAGATGGAGAAGGAGAAGGAGAAGGAGAAGGAGAAAGAGAAGGCTGACATTGGAGCTGTGGTGGCTGCCCGCAAGGACACACTCGAGCCTCCTCGCGCGCTCCCGCTCCGGTCAAAGGGGGGCGCTGCCAACGCTCACGAGTTCACCAAGTCACTGGGAAGGTCAAGCGGCAAGACGCTCATCGCGAAGTGGAAGGCAGAGATGGCCAAGTCCGGGTCGGCGAAGGGTGACAAGATATGAGGTATAATGCGCCGGCTGCCCCACCGTCCCCAGCCCTGGTACAGGAAGGCACGAACTTCGAAGGAGCTCGTATTTGGTGTTGCCCGCACTGACCACCCCGCCAAAATGCAATCCCACATACCACATGTTCGGAACTGGCCTGCGGGGCTGAGAGGGAGCTGAAGCAGATAGCTCCTTGAAAGATAGGATAAAAAGACGAGACATTCGTTCAGAACGAATAACGATTGGTCTAAGTTACAATTTACACCTTTTCTTACCCCATAATTTGTACTACGTGCCTATGAAAAGCGCTGCAACATCCTCGAGAAACCTTGTGAACCTGCCACTCTTTTGGATGTGGGCCGTACGTAGCGTGCCGTTACTAGAGACGGATGCGATTCAACTCACTTCCTTGGGTTTGTTGCCATGGTTCCGTACATGGTCCCGATGCTGCCCACAAGGCCAACTCCCAGGACGAGCCACGGGTTCGCGCTCATCAAGCGGAAACTCCAGCCGTTCATGTGTAGAGTGCGCGCCGCAATGCCGATGATTCCTACACCAAGCCCAGTGTGCATGAAGGTGTCGTTGAGGTATGCGCGCTCGAACGGCGGCATGCCGCCATCGTCGCGGGTCTCGCGGTTGAAGATGAAGTTGATGCCGAGGAGAGTTGCGCCAAAGATGCCAGCTCCATACATCAGCCGCTGGCGCAGATCGCCCTGCGCGGCGGGGTTGTACGCAGCCTGCTGGTAAGAGCGGCGAAATGCCTGGCGGAACTTGGAGACATGTTGCGACGATGCGACCGACGGCGCCTTTGGGGAGAAGAAGTGCGGATGCTGCTTCAGTGGCGTGTTGTGGAAGGCGCGGACAGTAATGCTCGGTGTTGATTTTGTTGCAGCCTGTGTGAGCGTCGCCGTCACGGCAAATGGTCGCCGAAGGAGGAACGCCATGATGCGAGAGTGTGTCGACGACAGTGGTGTTGGCGATGTCGATGTGGGCCTCGGGCGAAGTAACTATATATGACGTGTGACGGTGGAAAGCTCGAGAATAAGTCGCGCCAAGCCTTTTATCTCCGTGATCCGTCCATGGTTGATGATCGAACGGCGGACGACCCTTCGACACCATTCCAGCCTCGAAACCGGAGGTACTAGTGGACATACCACTATCCATTGCTCAGTCGTCTACATCATACGATCGTGAACCCAGTCGTGGCCGTATCGACCTCTGCAACCCACCAAAGCCGCACGTCCATACTGCGGCAATCATCATGAATCTACTCACGGTCGCTCCGGCTCCTTGATGAGAAGGCAGAACACTGCCAAAAAAAAGCTTGTCCGGACAAATAAGCCGCTTAGGACTGTAGGTGTGTAGCGCTCAGCACAAACACGGTTTTCTGTGTAAAGCAAACCTTGGAAATGTTCTCCACTCTCCCCGTAACACGTCTTAGGTTTGCAGGTTATAAGACCCATACTTTATTGAACCGTCAGAATGTATCAACGCGTTTCTTCGGTCTCATTGGCCGCTATGCCTGATGTTCACCATGTGTGTCCCGTGGTAACAGGTAAGGAACCACATACGACCAAAGTTATTGTACTCATGTTCCACGGTTTACCAGTCACCGTTCCTATCGAATTTTAGCATGTTCGTTAGCCATACGGAAAATCAGTATATAAAGAAGCCATTCTTACCGCTTTTTTTGTTGCTATTCCACTTCCAACAACAGTTGAAGACACATTATCACCTTTACTCGACAGTCTAACAAAATCACCTTTTCAGCATGTATATCAAGACTCTACTCACCGGCTTTGCTATCATGGCTTGGCTGAGCCTCATGAATCCTACCGCAGCTACCTCTACCATGTCTGCTTCATCAACCAGTATCGACTTCAACACCCTCCTCGATGGCTCACTTGGCTTTTTTCCCTCCACTTGGCTAGTATCCAAAGCTGCCCTGCTCGAGCTCAACAATGCAGATGTCGAGAAACGGGCACTAACGGCACCATCGGCATCAACCGAGCTTCCTTCCCCTGAACCGTCCTCACTTGACCGCACACCAAAAGAAAACGGCGCTGTGATGGCTACCTTCATCAGCGGGATGCTCGTTCCAGCTTTTTTCAATGTCAAGGACAATGGCATGGCCGGTGGTATATGTCGATCGTTGATGACAAGTGCGGGCAGTATGACTGCGGCCGTTATCGGACAAGAGGCCGCCAAAGACATCTACGGAAACAACAGCACAAACTCCCAATTCGAACAAGGTGTCATCCCAGGTTCCTTCATTGGCAGCGTTATCGGCAATGGCGCAGGACACGCGCTATCGCGAACGCTTTGCAAGAGAATCTTGCCCGAATTCGGACCATGGTTGAAGAGCGTTGACGGTCCCAAGGCCACAACAGCGAAATTACTCACCGAGGCACTTCCACAGATTCTCACCAAACAATTGGAAGGTTTGGGTGTTCAGCCAGCGCGAGCTTTGAGCTTCGCCACTGAGTTAACTGATACAATCAAAATCGCTGATACCATGACGCTTAGTGACGCCTTCAAGTTTCTGGAGCAGCAAACGGTCTCCACAGCGGCCGAACTTGCCACCGTTTCTCGACCCGTCTTGGATGCGATGGCTCAGCTTACGTCTGCCAGCGTGGAAGCTCTTCAGGACATCGCACCCTCCGTGCCTTTGCCTCAACCTCCTACTCCTAATATACCAACTGTCCCAGAGCCTATTGTGCCACCTTCCGCCCCGGGTGTACCTGCACCTCCTGCTCCGGCACCTCCTGCTCCTGGCGTCCCTCTGCCTCCTCTGCCTGTACCTCAGGCTCCTATTGCATCTTCCTCGCTCTCGACTATCGTAGGTCATATCTCCCAGGCCAATCAGGTAGCCCAGCAGGTCACTGGCGCAATGAGAGTTGCCGAGGATCTTCGAGCGGCAACTGATAGTCTACGCAATGGTGCTCAGAAAGCCAGTGACTTCGTAAGACAGGGTCTTCACGAAGAGGCAAAGGCCGCTTTTGACGGTGCTTCCTCTGCGGCTAAAAGTGTCGTCTCTGATCTCTTCCACTTGATCCCTTTGCCTGGCAGTCCGGAAGCTCACCATACGAAGCATGTCACAAAGACACATTGGAAGACGAAGACGAAGACGAAGACGCATACAGTGCCAGCCACGCGTGAAGTTGAAAAGACCAAGTACAAGTACGTGACTGTAACAGCCACTTCGTCGGTCACAAAGACAACAGTGGCTACGACGACGATCACGGCCTCTACCACCAAGACAAGAATGACCACAAGCACGAAGACAGCGAGGACAACCGAACCAAAGACCAAAACAGTCACGACTATCTCAACAACATCCACTACAACACAATTGGTATATGGAATGCCAACTAACAAGCCACAATCTACAGCCCACTGCGAATGCAGTCTCGGTTCTTGCTCAATTGTCGGGCCAAATCAGCCCCCAGGTTCACATTGTGCGTGTAGTCTTGGTAGCTGTTCAATTGTGCCCGACGTCCCCGCTGGATGGACACGAATTCAAGGGACAAGAAAGCCTACGCCAACTCCAAAACCACGGCCAGCCTCACACTGCGATTTGCACCCTTGGCGTCAGTCCGATTGTCCGTGGTAGTTGTTCGATTCTGCCTGACGTTTCGCCTGGATGGACACCGATCGAAGGAACAAGAAAACCTGCGCGAACCCCAGTAGCACGGAGTTAGAGCGCAAAAAAGCAAAGGCTAAGCTTCAATTACACCTACAGTAAAGTTTTTGTTACAAGATTTTGCATAGTTTTTAGAAATCTGCGTACTTTGGCCTGCTTCTATCGTTCTGTAGTTGGATGTGTACTAGCGTGGAGAGTAGAAGATAGAATAAGATGGATTGATAAATCTATCTACAGTGGAATATTTGGAACATTACTGTTCTCGCAAGAATCGTAACATTGATCTCGCGCTTCAAATAGAGCAAAACAATGGAGAGACGTGAAGGAGTGATTGTCTACCTGTAGCTTCGTTAGCTCTGCGGACGTCCAAGGTAAATCACCCGAAAGTTGTTGTGAACCTTGTATTATAAGCACGACAAGTGATATGGTGCCCGACTGTCTCTCCAAGGTCATCGATTGATTTTCAACATCTGGGCGGATCAAGCGGCTCATACACTGTTAAGTGACTTGTTGCGCCTATCTATACAATTCTGTGCGGGCTACATTTAGTAAGCCCTGAATAGATCAACAGCAACGGCACCTGTGAGCTGTTCTAGCTAGATTGTTATGACGCACGGACTCCAAGTGAAAGTGGAAGGCGCAGGACGGCCGCCTGCACCTTCTTCCTCTCACTTTCTAGGACTTCCAAGAACGCCCACCTCACCTACCTCATATTGACAAGCAGTATGTCGCAAGGTCCACCCAAAAATCAGAGTCACAGCGAGACTCGCAACGAAGTCGTGCCGCAACAGCAGCATAGCGACTTCCCTGGGGCCTCGTACATGTTCCCACTCGACATGTCGACCCCAGGTGCATTTCACACCTCGTCGTTTGGGGCAGCAACTCCTTCGTACTTACCACCGGTTCCCAATGTGTTCTCAAGCCCTTTCGTCGGCTTTGCGCCACAGCATCCAAACACCCTACACCCGTATCTAGCTCAGTTCTCGGGAAGGAGCCTACCGGCGATGACACCGACGAAGGCGACGGCGAATGACAGCAAGGACCAAAGATCTCAACCCAACGCGGAGGGCGAATTGCCGAAAGTGTACACCCCTATCCCCGATAGACGACCACTGTGGCCCAACTATGCACCGGGAACATTCACGCAATCAGAACCAAAACATAGCCGCCTCCCTTCGAACGACGTCGCCCGGAAAGCGCCACGCAAATCCGCATCAAGCAGCCCTGCTCACGTTACCTCGCTGCGAACCTCAACTGCCAACTCGAAGCCAGCGCAGAGACGGAAAGATAAACAAGAGCATCGTCTAAGAAGGGACTCCGCTTTACTGGCAGATCATGAACAGACTGCTCAGAGCGGCACGCCTAGGGTTGCGAAGTCTGTAGCGGCTACAAGCAGGAGCATACCGACCCAGAGCCTATCATCGCTCAAGGACTCAGTAACCCCCAAGACACAGAAAGGCCATCTCCCGTCATCAGCACGCAGTCGGCGGTTCATATCAGACAATGGAGATGATGAAGTGAACAAAGAAGAAGATGGAGAAGACGATGATGACGACCTACCGCTTCGAAAGCTGTTTGAAAAAGGACATGCCAGGACTCCGATCCGTGGACAAGAGGCGGCGGCACGTATGAAGAAGGCATCTAACGGGCCTCGTGAACTCCAGCTTCATTCCAGAGCGCAGCCGCGATACGATTATTTAGTGCCGGATGAACTGAGAGGAGTCCAGCGAGCACTCGGCGACGACAATTGGACGGACTACTTAATCTTGATGGAAAAGAGGCTCATGGGGGAGGTGACAGAAGTTGACTTTGTTGTGCAGTCAAAGGCCATCTTCATGGTCTTCGACGTCAAGACCCGGACAAGGCTCGAGAAGCAAATCGCCAATACCGTCGTCCTGCCAGTAATTGAGCAACACAAGGAGCACGATGTAGTACTTGTAGACGGATGATGTATATGAAGGTGGAGAGAAACAAGTGTAAGGGATAATGACTCAGCAGCGGTGGACACAAGGCAGAAGGCGTGGATGTCATCGTCGACGGGGTTGTAAGGCTAGATAGCACAGCATGCTACTCAATGAAGCCAAAGTGTTTGATCGACAAGAGACAAGGTGACAAATATAACTGGCTACTCCACTTCGCGCAGCCTCACTCGCCAATCTGCACCTCCTTAGGGTCGGACGCACTCACGGGTACTGCAACGGAATTGGATACATGACGCCGGGACATGGGTCGATTCAGGGTGCAATATGGTCAGCATGCAAGATGATGAGCGATCGGCCCGAAGGCCAGCAGAAGCGTGCGCGAGAAAGTGAAGACGCACGCCCAGACAAGTAGTCAGTCTCGTGGCTTTTAGGGGTCGATGCGCGCAAGGACGTGGTGGATACGAATGGCTGCTGCAAACGTCAAGATGTCGAAATTTATGTTTCAGCTTGCCCGCAAAGAGGCAGACATGGGCGTACCATGCGCCATTCACTGGCTACTCCACTTGCAGAGTGACGTAGGTGAGCGCCGCTAGTCTCATGCAGGGTCCGGTAGCACCGTTGAACTTCAGAAATTCGTCAAGAGACCAGCAGCCGTGCCGGGGAGGAGCTGGGAGCCGCCATTGCTGTCAGGCGCTCGACATCATGTAATCAAGGGCATGTCCCTGTTGCGGCGGGCATTCATTGGGCGTGCTTGGGTAGTTTCGCGCGCTCTTCCAAGGCCCGAAGAGGGCGTTGCATCGTGCCCTCAACGTCTGCAATGCCTTGGACTGGATCATGCCGGGCGTCCGGCGGCGTGGCCACCATTGCTGAATCGTCTTCGCGCAAGTAGTTTGTTGATTAGTACGTGGCCGCCGCCGGAATTGAAAATCGTATGCATAAGACGCCTTTGCTGGAAGACGTGCTGCTTTGGAACTCTTCTTCCTCCACACGCGCCGCACTTGCCCGCCATACTGTCCTGAGCACTAAACGACTATCGAGATCTACAACCCGCCGCGGCTCACTTGGAAGATCCGGCCCAACCGCAGCACGGAGACAGGCGCCCTACTGGCCACGAGTTCCTGCAGCAGCAAGATTGAATACTCAGCTTCACGCACAGCTCTGAACAACCCTTGCAACGAGCTAGGGCCTGCTGCGAGAAGATTCCGAAGCGACGCGACATCACGACAGCGGCGTCATACCTCCAATCGAAGCAACTGACGGCACGCCCCGCGGACCCTGGGAAGCACCGTTTGCTGGGAAAGGCTTAAGACAGATCGCACCGAGATTGGCTGGAGCACTCGCGCAACATGCAGTTCCACAACTCGTCGAACCGTGGAGAGGAGCGTGGCAGGAAGAGGGTGCCGGTGATTGAGGTAAGCAGCTGTTCCTTTGTGTCTGTTGCCGTGCACCGCGTTGCGAAGAGATTCGAGGCGGTAGGCGGTCCAAGGCCCAATCTGCGGCATCATTTCGCGTACAGAGGCGGTCCAGCTTGGATGCGACGTCAGGTAATGAAGACAATCGTCATATGGTATACGCTCGGACCACCCCTGCGTCATCACACTTCTCTCTTGTTCTGGCGACAAGCCAAGCTCCTGCCTGCCCATGCACGACGTTTCTTTTCATTTCTTCCCAACCAGTCGCCTTCCCAAACTCCTCGACCCCTCCTCCACGACCTTCTCCCGCCGCACTACCGCTTAACTCTGTCTCGGAGTTGGTTGCACGCGGCCGCTCGACGACTCTTTCCGTTTGAGCCCCAGATACCCCGCCCTCACATTTCACACGGCTTTCCAATCCACCACCTTGACGACACCCACTAAACATGGCCGCGATACAGAACTTTAAGAACTTCCTGCGCCACGGCAAGCAGGCCCGCCAGCCCGCCGAGCCCACCACCAATGTCTCCAATGTCCACGCACAGTCGCAGCAGCAGCGACACCATGCACCCGACCCCGTCCACCATGGCATATCAGAGCCCATCATGGCCCCGAAGCAGCAGCAGCATGGTAACGTTCCCCATGGCGACTACTCGGTCGGCGCAGGCGCAGGAGACAACCGAAACGTTGCGGCCCAAGCCGGCGCCGCGGCAGACCGTGCAGCCCAAGACAAGCAAAAGATGAACGCAGCAGCCCAGGGCAAGGGCGTGGACCCGTCAGTGCTTGAGCGCATCGTTGCAGAGGAGCGCGAGGCCAAGGGCAAGATGCCCCGCTACCCCGGCCTCGAGCGCTGGAACCTGATCGAGAAGATGGGCGACGGCGCCTTCAGCAATGTGTACCGCGCACGCGACTCCCATGGACAATGGGGTGAGGTTGCCATCAAGGTTGTTCGCAAGTTTGAGATGAACTCCCAGCAGGTCAGTACCGCCCGCACTCTTGCCCTCACCTGCCCATTTCCTCGTGTCGTCATCCCTTCCCGACCGCATCACCTCACACAGTCTCGGTGTTTTTGAGCGTTACCAACATGTGGCCTGCTGTAGGACAAACATGTGCATCCGGATTTCAAAACGCCAAAAGCTGCCGAGGTGCGCAATCCCCCATACCAAAATTCTTGCGCCCCCCCAGCAGCCTCAGCCTTACCCCTGGCCACATAAATACGGCAAGTACTGACGTAATGCTACAGAGAGCAAACATCCTCAAGGAAGTACAGATTATGCGCCAACTGGACCACCCCAACATCGTAAAGCTCATCGACTTCTCCGAGGCCAAGCAGTACTATTACATCATCCTCGAGCTATGCCCCGGAGGTGAGCTGTTCCACCAAATCGTGCGTCTAACCTACTTTTCCGAGGACTTGTCACGGCACACCATCATTCAGGTTGCCAAGGCTCTGCAGTACCTCCACGAAGAGGCAGGCGTCGTTCACCGGTTCGTACCCCGTTTCACACTGCCAAGCTTACACCTCACTGACGTCACATGACAGAGATATCAAGCCAGAGAATCTGCTATTCTATCCCATTCCTTTTGTCCCAACCCGCAACCCAAAGCACCAGAGGCCCTGATGATGAAGACACAGGCCGAGCGAGGGTGGAGTACGTTAAGGGTCAAGGTGCCGGAAGGTATTGGTGTGATCAAGATCGCCGACTTTGGCCTTAGCAAGGTCATTTGGGACAGCCAGACCATGACGCCATGTGGTACCGTTGGCTACACTGCGCCCGAAATCGTCAAGGATGAGCGCTACTCCAAGAGTGTTGACATGTGGGCGTTGGGCTGTGTGCTCTACACCCTGCTCTGCGGTTTCCCTCCATTCTACGATGAATCGATCCAGACTTTGACAGAAAAGGTCGCCCGCGGACAATACACCTTCCTGTCGCCATGGTGGGACGATATCTCCAAATCGGCTCAGGATCTTGTCTCGCATCTGCTTACCGTTGATCCCGAGAAGCGATACGATATCAACCAGTTCCTCGACCACCCCTGGATACGTGGAGCAGACGAGCCTACCTTCTCCGCTCACGACGCACCGCCACTTGCCACTCCTGCCGCAAGGAAAACGGAGCGACTTCAGCCAGACTTCAGCCACCTCGAATCACCTGGTGCAAGGCGGCAGGACTTCCGATCTCCCGGTGCTGTCAACTTGCGGGAGGTTTTCGATGTCAGCTACGCCGTGCACCGACAGGAAGAAGAGGGCAAGCGGAGAAAGAACTTCAAGCAAGGTTACCGCGGCGCCAACGCTATTAGTTCGCTCAACGCTCTCGACGAGAACGAAGATGATGATGAATTCAGTACCGAGGCCGTCCCATACGACTCCTCGCAGCAACATCCACCAGCGAAGCTTCCCAAGTCCCAAGGCAATGATGTATCAGCCATGGAGCAGAAGATGCGCAATACCACCCTGTCAGCAGCAGCTCAAGCAAGGCAACCAAGACAACAAGAGCGTGGTTACGGCCAACATTCGCCTGCCGTTGCTGCCGCGGCTAAGCGCCAAGTGAAGAACAAGGGGGCATTCGAACTCAGCCTTGAAGGCGCTACCCTACTCGGCCGCCGGGGCAAGAAGACGGAGCCGAGCTCACTACGAGAGTCCATCTCGGCAGGTGGGATATGACAATCATCAAGTTTGGCGAAAGACTGGTAAGGTGTACCACGAGCATGATCACGATGGCGTTTTGTTTTCCTTTGACCAGTCGCCCCCCTCCCTTGGGAGATTACGTTTACAGGGGCGATGATTTTTCACCTTTTTCTTGTTCTGTGCACCCCCCCTCTCCCCTTCATGGCATAGCTTACGGTACTTGTCTCCTGAATTGGAGACAACTGAACGGAACGGACGAGTGGATGTCGAGTAGAGGGCAAGGTGCATACATGCATAAGACGCATGTACATCCAGCGCTGGTAGTTTGAAATGATAAAACGCTCTGAAAAAGCTTCTCGTGTTGCAAGGCCTACTTGCTACCTAATCATGTACCTGACGTCAATTCTGTTCTGATCTAGAACCACACAATGCATGTTTTCCTTCCTTCACGATGAATGGATACGAATAAACAAACACCAACAACATGACTTTCTCAAACCAAATCACAATCAGCAGCACGTATTGTTTGAATATTTTGAATTGTCATATTAAGTAAATCTATCGCAATGCCAAGCAAGCGAATGTACACTGATGCATTTACACAGTAGTAAAACAAAAAGGGTTTCAACATAACAAACATGCCAGTCTACCGCTTCGGCGCCGGCCCGCTAGCACTCGTAAGCGGCAGCATGCCCGTGCCAGGGGTGACGGGTGTCTGCGTTCCCGGCGTAGGCGCTGTGGACGGGACATTACTTCTGTTGTGTGCCATGTGTGCTTTGACAAGGTGGCCGGCGCATAGTGCGCTGTTCAAACTCAATTCACCCGCAAGTACGCCTGCGGCAATGACGCGAGCTAGTTGTCTTGCATTGTCGCCGGGTGAGGTTTGGTGTGCGCCACGTACACCGAGGAGGTCGAGCATGGCAGATTGGGGCTCGAGGATTGTGCCGCCACCGATAGTGCCGACTTCGATTGAGGGCATGGAGACGGAGATTTGGAGGTTGCCGTTCACACTGGAATGACTGTTAGTGAGATTGTATGTAGAATAGGGACGGCTACATACTTGTTCATGATGGTAATGCAGTTGGCAGATTCGACAACTTGAGCTGGATCCTGCCCGGTAGCAAGGAAGATTGCAGCTACAATGTTGGCTGCGTGAGCATTGAATCCACCCATGGCACCGGCCATGGCACTACCGATCAGGTTCTTGGAAATGTTCATCTGCACTAGATCTTCAACCTCGCACTTGAGTACGCTGTTGACGACTTTGCCAGGAATAGTGGCCTCGGCGACGACACCCTTGCCACGGCCATCGATCCAGTTGATTGCTGCGGCTTTCTTGTCGGTACAGTAGTTTCCAGACACAGTGACCACTCTCATGTCGTCGAAGCCACAGTCATTAGCCATGACGTTCAAAGCATGTTCAACACCCTTGGAAATCATGTTCATGCCCATGGCGTCGCCCGTAGTAGCACGGAAACGAACATAGATGTTGGTTCCTGCGATAGCGCTCTTCATTGACCGGAGTCGTGCGAAGCGCGATGTTGAGTTGAATGCGTCCTTCATGGTCTTTTGGCCTTCATCCGAATCCAGCCAATTTTTAGCAGCACCGGCACGGGTCAACGAGTCGAAGCCAATGCAAGGCCCACGGGTCATGCCGTCTCCAGTTACTACAGTTATCGCACCTCCACCAGCATTGATAGCCTTGGCACCTCTCGATGTTGATGCGACAAGCACACCTTCGGTGGTAGCCATCGGTAAGAAGTAGTTCTGCCCATCGACGAGTATAGGCCCGGCCACACCAAGAGGCAGGGGTAAGTAGCCCACTACGTTTTCGCAGCAAGCGCCGTGTACAAGGTCGTAGTTGTAATCCTTGTATGGGAGGAGAGATCGTTCCAGTAATGTCGATGTCTCGCGTGTAGCATGTGTGCGTGCAACGAGACCTCGTCGAATCTTGACCGCACGAGTCTTGTCACCAAGTGTCTTCTCAAGAGCATATCCAGGGATTTTACCCTTGACACTAAGCTCAATCAACTCCTCGTCAGTGAGCGAAGGAGCGTTTTTCTCCTTCAGTCTCTGCTCCAGGAATTCCATGGGACGGTTAGGCTGCCTTTGCTGCTCCTCTGACGGACCGGTAGGAGTATCTGAGCTAAGGTATTGTGGAACTGCGGATGGCTGTTGAGGTGTAATCTGAGCGAGTGGTTGAAGTGGTGCACGACGGCCATTTTGATCCTCGGGCCCGGGGGTACGAGGAGGCGTAGGCATATACATGGAAGGCGTACGAGAAGGCGCGAGAGAAGGAGCACCATCTTGAACCTCTGACGGCGAAGGAGGCTCAAGCGGCTTGTGGGGCTCCTTGATGGTCCATCGAGCAGCATTGAAGAGGTAGCCGTTAAGAACTACGCTCATGACAAGAGCGGCAATGATCCATTTGCTAAGAAAAGGATCTTCCATTGCTCTTGAGAACGCCGTCAACAATGTGAGTACTGATATTGGCACCAAAGGTGGAGTCGCCATCCACTGTGGGCTCAGCATAGTGGACTGATGGGTAGTTGAGCTCGTACTTGATGGGCATCAAGACAGTGACAATGGACCGATGTTCCTGCGCTCTTTGCTTGCTCGCGAATGTGGTCAAGCCCACTACCAGCAACCTTGAACGGATCCAGAGGCGGTGTCGCGCCAACACCGGAAACATGAGCCACTTTGCCTGGTGTAAGGCCAAAGCGGAAAGTAGCAACATTGAGAACGTTGACCAGGACGAAGCCAGCAACCATGAGAACCTTGAACTTGGGCACAGTAATCTTCTTGCCGAATACTGTCGTGGTGGAGCTGCTGCGAAGCTGGACATCCCTGTCATTCGGCCAGTCGTTGTTTCGGGCAACGGTCTCGGCCACCTTGCCGTCGACACCATCATCCTCCAGGGCTCTGCGGAGAGCCACGTGACGCTTGATGCGATTGATCTCGAGCTTGATGGTGAGAATGGCAGTGTAGAAAGTCAGGAGCATGAGAGAGTCAAAGAGAAGGATCCATGCTCCGAGGAAGCAGAATTGGCGGAGACCACCCTGAATACCAGACATGGCTCCCGCGACCAGAATGAGGATCTCAAAGAAGTAGTCACGAACAATCTCGAAACCAGTCCTTTTGATGGCAATCTGCACGGCAGACTGAATGGTAAGAGCCTCGCCGCGGTTGTTCTCTTCCGTGGCGCGGCGTGCGTCCATGGAGGCAGAAAGCACGGCTTTGGTAAGAACGATGGGCTTCTCGAATCCAATGATGACTACCAAGAACGGGAGACCTTCGGAAAGGAGAATCATGTTGATGGGCACGCCGAGGTAGAGGGTAATGGCGAGGGCGAATAGGAACGCGAAAGCTGATTGGAGCAACACAGCTGTGGCAAGCCAGAAGTTGGAACCAAGGCGCCTCATGGCGAGGAAGAGCGAAACAAATGTCAGATGCATGGCCAGGTATCCCAAAGCCATGATGACGATGTCGCCGGTGTCAGCATTCTGTAGGTACTGTCAGCAGGTTGCGCATGCAAGAGTGGGAGGTGACTGCAAAGTGCCAGAAGGTAGCGTTTTCAGAGTACAAGTTCTCAACAATGGGGTTCAGACAGGGATAACTGTATGATAATATCTCATCCTTTTACGCGGGGGAAGTACGGGGCAGGAGTAGGAGGAGCATACCTTGAGCAAGTCGACAAACGAGGTCCAAGACTCGAGGACCCAGTTGCGAATACCTCCCGGGGTGTTGCCGTTCTTGGAGGCGCGCATCATCCACTTCTTGTCCTCGCGCGTGCCCTCTTTGTCCGAGCCCTGGCTGTCGGCGGCGTCAGCTGGCGCAGGCATCTCCTGCATGGCGAGCAGGAAGTCGGCAGCCTCGGAGTAGGGGACGGAGAAGGCGAGCGAGGTGTCGTGAGAGAGAGTGGAGAAGGAGCTCGAGGAGCTGGGTAGGAGTTTGGCGGAGACATTGGCGGGGAGGGCGTTTTGCGAAGGTGCCGAGTTGAGGGTGCTGGTCTCGGGGAAGACGAGGGTAACGAGAGCGAACTCTTGCTGGTCCGTGGGGGCACTGGCGCTGGCGCTGGTACGGCCCTGTGCGGCTTCCCACTGCCACGACGTCTCCTCGCCAATCCTCAGGTTCTTGCTGCCCGCCAGCAGCGTCTGGAAGTCGACGCGGCCCGGCACAGCATCCGAGTCCCTCTCCAGCAGGCCCTTGTCCAGCACGCCGAGGTACGAGTAGCTGGCGACAAAGGCAATCGTCACAATGGTGTGGATGGGGTGCGTGCATGCCTTCTTGGACACGGCGAGGAGGATCGGGGAGACATTGCGGTCGTACCAGCCGGGACTGGTTTTTTTGGAGTCGGCGGACGCCTGCCAGCGACTGGTGAGATATCCGAGCATTGTGCAGCTGAGGCTCTGCGGCACTGAAGTTGATTCAGCGGGGCCGTTGGGGGAGAGGGCGACGGAGAGGGAGAGAGAGATTTTCTACGGGCTGCTGCGTAGCATTGAGGGGAGGGACGCGGAGGTGTGGCTGTGCGCGATTACGGATTATGGATTACGACGGCGGCGCGACGGCGTGCACCGCAGATGGCAAAAGGGCAGACGACTGCAGCTGCAGGAGGGAGAGACAGTGGGCAGAAACTCCCTCAGCAGCGATATGTTGATATGTTGAGTAGCGTAGCCCCTTCCCAACGGGTGCGTGCTCTCCTCCGCAACTTTTTGGACAGCGCTAGCGCCTTCACCGCCTTGAAACCCACGCGCCGCATCTTCTGCTTCGACTGCGGCTTTGTCGTCGACAACGGAGCACGGAGCTGGCACCCGCAGCACGCGACAGCGACCGCTGTTCTGCAGCGCACGATATCACACCCAACGTGTCGCATTGTCTTTCTACGACGGCACGCGCATTCATTCCATCGGAGCTCTGGACGTGGCTGCTGCGCCACACATGACGCCGGTCGGAGCTGGTCGGCGCTGGTCGGCCTGCGCTCCAATCAGACAGGCCGATCTTCAGGAGGCGCCCTCTGCCGGCAGCGGCATTTGCTGGTTTGCTGGAATGGGAAAATGCACCACATCCGACGATAAGCAGATAAGGCGCGTCGCTCTCATCACCGCCGGACAGCCTTGCACTCTATCCACGAACGCCTATAGAATGCACACCCTGATGATAACACCAGTCCCACACTCGCCTTCTCACGCAGCACACTTGTCCGACATGGCCACATCACCGCCAGTAATCTCCCTCACAAACTCCTTGTCCGGCCTGTACAGCATAACATGAAAGTGCTCTACCGCATGCACACTCTTCAGACTCTTCCAGTTCTTGAACCACACAAATTCCTTGGTCTTTTGCCCAAACACACGCTGCACATACGCCTCAATCTCCCTCCGTGACTCTGGCGTCGCCAGCCCAGTCTCTGCATCATCCTCAAGCTCAAACTTTGTCCACACAACTAGATGCACAATGTCTGCATCGATGCCGTATGGCCAGTCGTTGTACAAAATCTTCGTGTCCGAAGCGTCCTGGAAAGGTGCCGCGCTCGGCGTCATGTTGTCCCAACGTAACCTCACATTGAGCATAAAGTTCATAATACTGCCATGTTCCTTCTCCAGTCGATGCGTAAACTGCCGATACCGCCTGAGTTGACTCGGTCTCCTCTGAAACTTGTCGACGCGGTCAATTCCTGGGAGTCGTTCCACGTCAGACAACTGTCACAGTAATCTCGCGTGGATAATCACATACTGACAAGCTCTTTGACCTCTTCCCACGTCAACACCTGATAATCCTCGTCCGGCGTGCCGATAATCTTCTTGTCCTTCTCACTAATGTCTCGAAGAAAATCAGGACATGACGTCGGCCATTGATCGCGTGGGATGTTGACGCGCCAAAAAGGCACCGGTTCTTCGTGCGGCATCGTGGGGTTCAAGAGGCGAGATACCCGCTGTAATGATCTCTTGGCGATGCTATGGTGATAGATTAGTCGTGCGTTACGAGACGACTGTTAAGTCAAGGATGGCAGCTGGGTCATGGATGGCAGATTGATGGCAGGATAGCATTGGCTGTGGGACCGAATCATTGTTTGAAGTTTAGCGTGCATGTTTCAACTTTGCGCGCTATCGAGAAGCATCGTGCAAACCTTCGCTGCAGTGCACATCTCCCGCTGCAGCTGCCATGTTCTGGTACTTCTTGTCTGCAAACATTGCCAGCTGTGCATGCCCGCTGAATTTGACAATGTAATCCGACGTACACTACAATACGAACACGCTGCCCTACATCCACGGCTAATTTCGGCACCTCACCGCCTGCCATGCCTGCCGTCTCATGGCGATCTACCGCACCAGGCTATCCCAGGTGCTTACGCCGCCGATTGGCCGCCTCTCCCGCACGTACAGACCACATCGAATGATAGAGGACCAACAGCTCTGTTCGACCCAGGTTGTGCATTTAACATGAGAAACTTGCTTGCGATCCGAGCGGGGATGGAATGTCACATCACGTCGGCTGTAAAGTACTAGTCACCTGGTCAGGTAGGGGTACACATGCAATGCTGTAGGTATACAGGTTATTTCTTCATCACATATGTTTCCTTCATCACGCCTCGTGCCCTTGATTCGCTTCTTGACGACAAACGCGCCTTGACGAGCTGCGTCTTTTGCTTCACTTCCACTCATTAATCCTATTCTCTAAACCAATCATCTACTCTTCTCGACCTTCTCTCATCTTCTCTCTCCTCACCCACCACTTCCTTCAAGACGAGATTCATCATAGCGAAAACATCCCGAGTCCTTACATTCGTGTAATTACACAAGCCTGGCGCTTACGACAAGCTCACACAACGCCTGGGGTGGTGCAAAGCTTAGTCTGGCTACACAAACCACGAGAACACCCGCCTCCACGAGAACAACGCCTCAGGCAGACACCATCACCTCCACCCTCGATCATTCCTCAGCCACGAGAAGGGCACCCCCGCACGAAACACCCCAATGGCCGTCCAAGACCCCAACTTCTGGCGCCGCTTCAGCACCGCCGTGCACCAAGACGACGTCCAAAAAGGCACTCCGCACCTCAAGCACTCGTACGTCGACTCCTCTCCTAGACCCATATCCTCCGCCCCCATGTCGCCCACCTCGCAGTGCCAACTCTTCACACCCACCTCGCCCGTCTTCGCGCCCTCGGCACTGCGTTCCGCGCAGGTATCCACGCCGCCTCCCGCACTCACGCGAGACGCGGTGTGGAACGATAGCGAGCAGCCCACGCGGCAGCCCAGCAAGCTGAAGAAAAGCCCTTCGCGAGCATCCACTCGCCCGCTCTTACATCAGCACCAGCGCAACACCTCCTCGCTGCAACTCACCCCTCCACTTCCACTTCCACTCCCACAGCCCAATGCCCCCTTCCGCACACACTCCTCCGGCCTGCGTTCTCCCTCCCTCATATCCCTCTCCGGCCGCCCGCGCGAAGTCTTCAGGACGTGGACGACGATTACAGGCCCGGCTAACCATGGTGCGTGCAGCGGGTCGTGGCTCGCGAGCCAGAAGAAGAAGAGCAGGCAGCGCACGTGGCTGTGTTGGTGTTTTTGGCTGGGCCTGATGGGCCTGGTGGCGGGTGTTGTTACGGCCGTGTTGATTTTGAGACGGGAGGGGATCTTGAAGTTTTGATCAAAGGCGTGCGTGGGTGGGATATGAGGAAAACACGCATGTGTGAAAGGGGAGGGGGGGGGACTGGATTGCTTGACGCGCGCATATTGGCCTGGCGTATTGGTGTCGGACTGATTGATGCATGATGCTTACTTTTGCATGCTCGACGAGGTTGTCGGACGAGGCTGGAGTTGGCTTGGGTCCGCTGTATATACGTATTTTCTTTCTTTCGCACTCTTCTTAGATGATACCAGGCTAGCGCCATGCACTCGTATTCAATCTCAGTTTGTCTTCTACGTAGTGCAAGAGAACCTTGCGCACGACTCCCGGCTACAAATGATCAAGACTGGGTATCCTCAAATAATGCATTATGACAAACTACCTGAAAACTCGTCAGCGAGACAATCGCTACCCAAGTGACAAGATATACCTATGAGCTTTAGTATTGAACGCCTCACGCCTGCTTGGTCGCTGATCGGCCTCACACCCATTATGTAGAGCGGAGCTCCATCGTGCCGTTCACGGACCATTCGAATCCAGTGCCGGCATGGTAAGACGCACGAAATGGCGAAGTCGACGAGTCGCCATCGTTGCGGACGGTACCGCCGTGTTTGATTCCTTCGCATCCTCAATCATTGCCTCGTGTCTACCATCCCTCTCAACGCTTCCCAGAGTTTCGGCTTCCACCACACGTGCCTTGCGCTTCAGTCCGCTTAGGCCCTCTTCGCCGCGCCCGCTGGTGGTGTCGGACTCCTGCTCATACTCCTCTCATCACGGCCTCTCTCCTTCAGCCACTTGCGCGTACACATGTCCAATTCGCGATCCAGCTCAGCCGAGGGTTCCTTGCGATGGATAAAGTTGCAGAAGCCGCCGCGGACACAGCCCTCGCCGCTATTAAGACGACAACATGCTTCGCGGAAATCGGTGACGGGCGAGAGTTCGCAGTAGATGGGGCGGCCAGCATACCAGCGGCTGTTCAAGGCGTCGCAGGCCTTTTGCGAGTCCTCCTCATACTTGAAGCGGACGTAGACGTTGCCGATGAGATCTGGGCGAGTTAGCATACAGTCGGAACGTGAGCACTGCGCACTACTTACGGTCATTGTTGTTGTCGCATACGACAAGCTCTTCCACCAGTCCATACTGGCACAGTTCGCACCAAATGTCCTCGTAGAAGGCGTCAAAGTGCATCTGCATCTGCTGCGGGTTCATCTTGTTCTTGGGGTCGTAGGCCGGGTTTTGGTACAAGTTGGGCAACAGGATGGTCTGCGAGTACGAGGGCTTGACGTGTTTGCGCGAGCAGCGGTCGCCGTGACGGCAGGCGCCGATTTTGTAGTAGAAGGAGCAGTTGACCTTGTCCTGCTCCGTACCGAAGATGGAGGCGAGGTAGTTGGCCATGGTTGCAGTGTGTGTGATCGCGCGTATGTGATTGAGGAGTCGGAACGATGGCCGTGGCTGTGGCGGATGTTGGTCGTGTCGAAGTCGCGAGGCCGAGAAAAGTCGCGGTCCACGGATGCAGTCGCGATGAGCTAGCGTGCAAGTGTCAGTGCCAAGGAATGTTCGAGAGCCGCCACGCCAGACTGCTTACATCAGTGCTCCGTCCAGCAACAACCGTCTTTGTCTTTGGCCATCGGACCACAGGCTCCACGAAAGCTCCCTCTTGCGCTCGGGTCTATACGTGCCAGAGCCAACTTATTCCATTGCACTCAAGCTTGCGACACAACTGCTGGCACCACGTAGCTTGTTAACCACCACCATCACATTGACCTGGGCGACTTTTTGACATCACTCTTCACCATAGTCTGCAAGTAGCACGCAACGCAGTAATCCACGATGGCCGACGTCACCAGTTACTGCAATGATTACTGCGTGCTGTGGCCTACCATGCTGAGTATCATCTACGGAGTAAAGTCAAGTCGGTTATGCTGTCCAACTTCAAGGTTGTTTTAGCTCTTCACAACATAATGACTAGCCATTGAGTCTATCTGGGCTTGTATGTAGCATAGCAGTTGCTCTATAATAGTAACTTAAGTCAACACAGAGCGCGCACGAATTGTTGCATCACCTGGTGACATATGGAATGTACTTGACGCGAATCTTCTTCCCAAGTGAGAATCAAAACAAGTAACCATGGAATACTTGAACGCCGCACGAACACGGTGGAGCGAACCATGAAGTCTGGGAGCAAGCCCAAGAGGCAACGAGGCACCTTCGATACACACCACTTACTTGGCGGAGCAGACGCTTGCGCAAAGTGAAAGTTACATTTGCGATGCGACCTTTCGTGGGCAAGGCATATGATAAGGGTTCTGCAAAGTGTTTTGTACTGGCGAGTCGTCCGACGGCTTGTTCCTCAGCACACGGGCCTGTAATCTCACCCCATGGTTCGGCAGGACGTTAAAGATCTTCGATGCGCCATGCTCCGCACTACCGAGCCACTGAAACAAGACGCGGAAACGGTTGAGCATCTGGATGCTTCTCCGAGCGAGTCGCTGCAGGACATGGATGGCATTGAAGAAACGCGATATAAACAAACTGTGCGGGTCTGGGTCGTTGTTGAAGAGTCAAATATAGAGACTGGACGTCGAGCGCCTATCTGGTCGTACGCAAGACCATGTTGTACAATCGGAACAGGGCAATGGGCTCCAATCATGTCGTTAGCACCAAGTCTTGGCGTGAGCTAGACGCCCAATCCCGCACGCGAACGTTGCGGGATCTGAAACATCCACTTCGACTTCACTTTCCCATTCACCTGCGGAAACTTCTTTGTTCTCGAAGCGCCTGGTCGGCCGACAATCACCTGTCATTCCCTTGTGCAGACCTGGCTCCCTTACGTCTTGGTGCTCGAGCCGTACTCGCCTTGCCATCCTCGTGACGCGTTGTGCTCCTCTGGCCGCACGTTTGCCTCCGACAGTATGAGCGGCAGGTCGTCGTTGACTCCCTGTATATTCTCGCGGTGCGAAAGGGAGATCAACATACCTTACGATCTAGTCGAGGCCTAGCTGCCGTGAATGTGTCGTAGATCCACGGCACGCGTCGCCTGAAATGCATCTCATCTTACAGGCTAGGGCAATCTTACCCTGCCTTGGGAACATTTGATTGATGCCCATGGCCAGGGCGAGACCTATTGCGCCCATTTCGCGGGAGGCTGCAGAAAATTGCGCGCTACGCTGCGACGGTGCTGCGGGTCTGGAAGGAGTACCGGCGGCTACAGTGTAGGTCCGACGTTGAAACGCAGATCCAACACCCATACATCAGGCTGCAGATGCTTGAATGCGGAGCTCGCGTGGGGTCGCGCTGCGTTTCGACACCTTGTGTGTCGGCGTCTCTATTGGCTCCTGGCTCTTCACTTTTGGCTTCCAGGCTCAAGAAATTGTTACTCAACGGTGAAGCGCGTGTGTGTCGCACTACCATCTTCATCCGCCTGATAAAGGGCCATGGCCGCGCAGATACAGGTTCGTGCTCGTTATCTGGCTGTGCCGATTCGCTTCTTCTCGCTTCTTTACTCTTTTCCTTTCTGGTGCTGGTGAGCGCAGGCCGCGGCGTTGTGAATATTCGAACAGCACAATAGCATTGTCACCTTCACCTAGGTGAATACAGACCAGCCGCTCAATTTCAAGGATCACACTGTGTACGCTCAATGAGCTCGTCGTCAAGGAAAATTTCCCACTTATAACAGCCTTTATATTCTTTTCCCAACCTTTTTCTTTCTCTTTACAAGATCCTTCTCGGACACTCGAGCAAATACCAGTAGCATCAGCTCTCCAGCAACTGCCAGCTATCAATCACCGAGCTCCATCCGCACCGCAGGACGGACCGCAACCATTTCCAACCAACTATCTACCCCTCACACCAACACATACAGCATGTCGCGCGTTCTGCAGACAATCGTCGCGGCACTTGCTGTCGTACCGATCGCTCAGGGCCACACATGGATCGAGCAACTGCGCAATGTCAACGACAAAGGCCAATATGTCGGCGAGTACGGTTATCCCCGCGGCATGGTCGCCAAGACCGACCCGGGGTATAACGGCTTCAGTATGAATTGGCTGATGCCTGATGGTGATGTCTTCATACGCAACGACACTATTCTTTGCCACAAAGATCAACGCCAACAGAAGCAGTCCTCTGACAAGTATCCTCGTCTGCAAGCTGTTCCCGGAGGCTTTATTGCCATGCGCTACATGGAAAACGGGCACGTCACTAAGCCCCAAAACCAGATAGGCAAGCCAGCGCACGCCGGCACGGTCTTCGTCTACGGTACCACACAACCAAAGGAGGACGAGAAGCTTGTCGATGTTCTTTACTGGACAGAGGATGGCAAGGGTGGAGACGGCCGCGGTACTCTCATCGCTACCAACAATTACGATGACGGGCGGTGCTACGAGACCAACGAGACTCCTGAGTACAAACAGCGCGCTAAAGAGGTTCCCAACTATGCTATGGGTCAAGGTGACGATGGTCCGGGTACCATGCCTTTGTTCTGCGAGACCAACGTACAGCTCCCCAAGACAGCCGACGTGGGCAAGCCCTACACTTTGTATTGGGTTTGGCAGTGGAACACAGCTCCTGGCATTGATCCTGGCCTTCCGAAGGGCAAGGACGAGTACTACAGCACCTGTATTGATGTTGACGTCGCTTCAGCGGATGTTGCATTGGCTGCCGATGCTGAGCCGAAGTTTGCTCTTGGTCAGCAAGACGCCATGGCTAAGGCTGTATCTGACTTTGCCTCTCGCACTGCTGCCATGACGGACGCTCTCAAGGGTGAAGTTGGCCCCATCTTTGGAGGAGGCAACCAGACTTCCGCACCATCTGCTCCTGTTGCTGGCGTTCCCTCTCAACCACCTGCGCCTGCGCCTGCACCTTCACGGGCACCGGCGCCTTCATCCCCAGCTCCCCCACTGTCAGGTCAACCACCTCGTGCTTCCGGTCCAGCTGGCATACCCACACTCACTCGGCGTCCCGGTGCCGCTCCATCAAACCCCCCTGGTGGCGACAATGTGGTCACAGTGACAGACACTGTCTTCATCACCATGACTGCCTCTGAGACTGGAGCACCGCCTTCCACCATGGTCACCTCCAAGCGCGCCGTCTCATCTGCCAAGTCACAGGCCCCTCCGGCAGCTGGCATCACTACTTCAGCCGCAAAGTCGAGCCCCGCTGGCGTCGCACCCCCGGGTTCCGCAGCGCCAACGAAGCTCCCCGGCTTCGACATGTCCAACCCTCGTGGCGCCAAGTTCCGCAATATGTTCTAAGTGAACGTCTTCGCGCCTCTTTGGGATTTCTTTGTTCATATCATCGTCTGTGTTTCCTTGCTTGTACATGTTATCGATACCCCATTCCCTTGTGGCAGGCCACGAGCGCAAGCATAAGTTTCTGATAAGAGGGCATCGTCATTGATTGGGTCATGATTGCATAGTTTGGCGTTTTAGTATGGATGAAAACGATGGGAGATACCCCTGCATAGCATAGCGAATAGGCGTTTGGGTTTTGGTTTTGCGATCGGCGCATCGATGAAGTGGGAATTGAAGATTCTGTCACAATGTTGTGTTTTTTGCGTGAATGATTAAAGTATGAACTTGTGAGTGAACTATCATTGTGTGCACACACTTGTGATCTTATTGTCATGAGTATGTAACTTAATCACATGTCGTGTCTAGAGTACTATCAGTGAAAGAACATTGTGTGTCCACGTGTCTTTGAGCCCGTCTGTCAACCTGTGCATTCCCCATGTCACAAGGCTCTCATGATGGATGCGCTGCAAGCAGCACCGTCATTGCTAGGCCTATAACAGTCTCTGAAATAACACCTAGACGATAGTCGGGATGCTCTCATCGACATCAACCATCGTCTATCTAACCTTCTTGGTCACCTCGTCAACACTCTTTTCTCCCGCACTACTCAGCAAGCTCCCCAACGTGATCCCACCCGTCAAAGTCAACCAAACATTCGCCCACACCCCAATCGCCATACTCATATTATAATGGCTATCCAACTTATAATGCTGGTACGCGCCAATGCCCGTCGTGATATGATGGAACACCGTCGCAGCGACCACAGCTTTCGCATACGGCAAGGCGCCGCTAGACTTCGAAGTCCCAGCCGCTGGCACAGCATTCGTGAAGGAAACGAGGATCAAGGCAAGCGTAATCAGACACCAGCCGTCGTTGCGCACGTTGTAGAGCTCGAGGTCGTTGGGTGCGAGGTTGGCCTGCGAGGGTGGGCGGAACCAGCCGACGACCATGATGGGGTCGTAGATCCGGCAGAGGCCGCGGAGGCCGTACCAGAATGCTGTGCCGTAGGCGTAGGCATGGAAGATCTGGTGGATGGTGGTGAGTTGCCGGTATGTCCTGTGCGAGAAAGAGTACTTACTGTGGAATTTATAGTAGCCATGGTGTGCTGAATTGCAGGGGTTGTTCAGAGCTCAGGTCGAGGAAGGCAGTCAGTAGCTATAGCGATGGCGTTGGAGTTTGGAGAGCCTGACGCAAGGACGGGTCCTATCTTTAAACAAAATGACTGCATCCTTGTGGTGCTCCCTCGGGTCAACATGGAAAAAGCATCTGCGAAGCCGCGTTACATGCAACGTCATCATGAAAGCTCCATCAGCTGCTTTGGTGTTGTGGAGCGCGATAGGCTATGCATGGAGCTATGACCCCCGGATCTGAGATCCGATTGCGGGGGGATCGATCGCGACGTGATTAGATGAAGTGGGGCGCCAATGCATATGATACGAGAGTGTTGTTATTGTCGCCTTGTCGCTGGTATTATAGAGAACGGGCATGAGACAGCTGTACGGGATGTCAAAAATTTCAAAGTCTAGGCTTGTTCGAATCTTTCCCCGATGCATCTACCGAGAGGGTTGAAGGCCATTCATACTTGCGATCAATTGTGTCTGGATATGGTTTGACTGGTGCTATCTTCACACGGATGTTCACATCAGCTCACTTTCGAATTTGTGCCTGGAATCCTTGGTAATGTAACTCCGCGTCAGCAGAAGAGTCTCTCGATTCACCTCTCACATCTTCGCCTCTGAACCGCTGACCTTGGCCATCACGAAAGCCCCCACGCCTTCCGCGAACACGGTGCCCTTACCGTCCTCTACCCAAGCCCTCGTTTCGATCCAGCGTCCTTTTTCCTTTACAAGCTTCGCCCTACACAGCAATACACACGGTGTAGTCACCGCTTGCTTGTACTTGACGTGCAAGTCTGACGTCGCACATGTGTACTGATACACATATGATATGAGTGTGCCCATGACCTGGTCCAATAGCGTCGCCGTGACACCGCCATGCAAGCGATTTGTACCGCCATCGACGTCGGTGCCCAGCGATACGAGTACAATCGCTTCAGGTGCGTCTGGGTCATCTACCTGGAACGTCCTCTCCGTCTTTGCGCTCTGGCGCAATGCTTCGGCTTCCGCATTGCTGGGCACAGGCGGCTGGTGGATCGGCGCATGCGGGCTTCCTGTAAAGACATCGGCGCCGGGCGCTCTTCTGTGGCCTTTGCCGGGCTTGTAGAGCGACAGGAAAGCGCGCATGGCGTCGTCGGTGAAGAGCGTCCGCGTGAAGAAGGTATTCGATACCCCTTGGCGCACCTCCGGGATTTGCCGCTTGGAGATATGCGTGACCGAGGGGTCAGAGAGAAGCGCATTGCACCATTCGTGCGCGGTGAAGTCCTGGAGGTGCTCGACCTTGTCGGGTATTTGGGGGCTCATCGTGCGTGGTGGCACTGGTAGCGACAAGGTTGGCAAATCTTGTTTAAGCGACACAATGGGATTTTGAAATGAAAAACCATTGTGGATAGTGGTATTGTCGCATCAGCAATACATGTGCAGCCGACGGCGCGTCGTGCGTTTTGAGGGGTACAAGTTCCGAGGTTGTCAAGACTTTGGATCGACGAGAGCCCGGACTTAAGACGGAGAGAATGCGGTATGGAATGCCATCTCAAGTAGCGTCAACACTTCCCGTATGAGATCACGAGCATGGCAACATTTCGTTCACAATTCGCACATTGAAAGGATATGTGTCTACCGATTAGTCCTTGTGAAACATGAGAGACCAATCATACGAACGTGGCTATCTAACGCGCCTTCCTGGTCGTACACCTGGTCCGTGATCTCTTTCGACTCATTCATACTCATCACTTTAAGAACGTCAGGATAGAGATTTAAACCGGCACTGCTTATTGTCTAGGACTGCTGCTTCAGCTTTTCGTCCCTTTCAATATGGCAGCAGATTCCAAATTTCATGCATTGGTGATCGGCGCTTCTGGTATCATTGGCTGGTCAGTCGTCGACCAACTACTTCAGCCGTATCCGTCTTCTTCCCCATTCCAGAAAGTCACGGCACTCGTGAACAGGCCACTAGAACTTCGGGACTCTTTCTGGTCAACAGGGGCAGCTGACAGACCTGAATTGGCACTTGTATCTGGAGTCGATCTGCTTTGCGGCGACGCGGAATTTGAAGATCTGTTGAAGGAGAAGGTCCCTGATTTTAGGAATGTCAGCCATGTTTACTACTTCGGTAAGACTCAACAAGGCCTCTTTTGGCCAACAGGAAAGCTAACCACACTCGTTGCAGCTTTCAAAGGAGACGCAGACTACAAAAGAGAAGTTGAAGTCAACGTCGGTATGATGCGCCGCGTAGTTCTTGCCATTAAGAACCTTTCGCCCAAGTTCAAGTTTTTCGTGTACCCAGGCGGTACCAGAGTCTGTCACCCTTTTTCCAATTTCGCTGCCAATTCTGATAGCAGTCATAGGGCTACGGCATATACGAACCAAACGGTGTCTTTGCCGCCCCACTCATCGAAGAAATGGCCGACAACCTCCCAGAAGCCTGCATTGAAACAGTAGCCTATCCTCACTACCGTACCATGCTCACCAGTGAATCTGCTGGACAATCTTGGACATGGTGTGAGCTCGTCCCCGATGCCATCATCGGCTTCACCCCAAACGGGTCTGCCTTTTCACTAGTAGGACACTGGGCCGTATATCTGTGCGTTTATGCACATGTTCACGGGGAAGGTGCTGAAGTACCGTTCCCTGGTACAATGGCCGGCTACGATAGTTTGTACACGGAATCTAGTGCAGAGTTGTTGGCGCGTGTGGCTATTCATGCGTCGCTTCATCCGGAGCAGTTTCGCGAGAGGATCTTTAACGTAGCCGATACTGAGAAGCCAGGGTCTATGAGGGAACGTTGGCCTCAAATTGCAAGTTGTTTTGGATTGAAAGGGGTTGAGCCTCTGATGACAGCATGCATGAAGCCTAGTCACTTCATAAAAGAGCATGCGAGCAAGCTGAAGGAGATCGGTGTGAAAGGTGTAGACATTTGGAATACTGAGCAGCTGGATAGCTACGGGTATTGGTTGACATTCGATCGGCATTTGAGCTTGAAGAGATTGAGGGATGCAGGATTTGAGGAGGTGAGAAGCCCGGAGAATGGATGGTGGACAACTTTTGAGATGTTTAGAAAGGCAGGCATGATAACTTGAGGCATTCAAAGACATGTTCGGATGATAGTTAAGACAGAGTGTTGCATTTCCATGTGCTTGAACGTGTACCAGCCTCAGTTGCGAGATATATCATTTCCTTTGTATACATACCAACAGGAGACATGGCCCTGGGCAATTGAACAATGACTCTTCATCAAAACAATTGTTCGAGGCGAGATGATGGTCTGTCAACAGTGGCGCCATGATTACTCCATGCGAGGACGCTTGGCCTCGAATTCGGTGGCATCAGCGGCTATTCCATTATTGGAAGTGGTTTCGAGGCCATGCTTGCTTGCGGCTGTGGATGATGGTAGCTTTGCACCGTTCTCGTTTAGGCAGATTGAAGCTATCTGGTTATTAGTTTCAAGCTGGGGCCATCTATTAGAAGTAAAACTCACGTGTAGATGCTTTCACACGAGAGTCTAATGCAGAAGTACGTACCAAAATGTCCCAACACACCTTCTCCATAGCCTACTCAGAGTAGTGATTTCGATCGACTTGCCAGCGCATTCCCTTTCGGCCCATGTTGCCACAGCCTTCACGGTTCATCATGGCGGCGAGCAAGCCACGGATATATTCTTGCCGCTCCTCGTCGCTGGTCGGTACTGTAGGATCCGGACTGGGGCATGACCACGTAGCTGCTGAATCATGGACTGCCTGCACAGCATCGTTGCGGTTGCTGAAGCTTAGCAAGATACTTGCGTTCTCTGGGAGTGCTGAAGGAGGAAGCTTTCTTGGTGCAACTGCGGTCTTGACATACGATCTCTTCAAGACCGATCGCAGTAGTGGATTTGATGCAGCTGCCGGAAGTGCAACTGTTGTATCGGGTCCAGCTATAGATGATATAATTGGTGCGATTGCACCAGAAGAAAGTTTCTTTATCTCAGAAAGAGCCGAGCCGACACCATTGTTGATAGACGGAGCATTGACTGCTCTAGGAGCGTTCTGAGAGGTGTGGGATGAAGGATGAACCACGACGGCTGCCGCTTCGACAGGCATATAATTTTGATTCGATGATTGCTGTGTCTCGACTGATGATTGTCAATTGCGGCCCTGAGGTGTATTTTGGGTCAAAAACTTACATCTACGTCCAAGAGCGGCGTCCACCATTGGTTTGAGGATAGCCTCCAGAGCGACCGCAGTCAAATTGAGTTGTTCCATGATGGCCTTGACTTTTCTAGAGTCCTATAAGTATAGGTTAGGGATCAGTGACGTACCTGGGTCCCAGTAGTTAGTCTTAGTCGATCGCAGTAGCTTGTTCATATGCGAAGTAGAGGCATTATACGTCACTGTATCAGGTCGGAGAGAGCGAGGAGACTTTTGTATCTCCACCCTGTGAGAGCTGTGAAATGTGATGGTAGCTATTCACTCCTTACAGTCTTTAGGTATACGTTCTTCTCTTGAATGCGGTCCAGCCGATGCGGTATTCACAGACTGTTGAATACTGCTGAACTATAAGCTCTTCTCCAATGTTAAGTAGCGAATGAACTATTATACATACGCTGCAGTGCAACAATCGCGGGCGTGAGTGCTTCCTTCTTGGCACGTTCAAGGTATACATTGGGTCATTCGCAGTCTTAGAGAAAAGCGACTGTAACTAAATCTGACTAGAGGCCTTGCTTCAGTGCAAGATCTATGCTTATGAGCGGATTTGCACCGCGGCAACAGGTTGTCCTTTGGATGTCAACCTGTGTTAGCTTCTTTTTACGTTGATTGCTATGCGGGCCAATGCCTATTAGAAGAAAACCACCCGAATAGAGCGAACGATTGAAACCCGGAACGCCAGAGTAAAGGACCATGATTATTCAAAAAAATTCATTCGTGTGCTTCCGTCCTGCAAATCACACTGGGGGTATCTTTTAAAAGTGTGACGTGTCGCTGGTATTAATGTTCACACCGCTTCTCGATCGAAGTCGATACATGTGTCCTTCGCTATATTGCATGCGCATCAGGACCTGCACGAGGCTCAGGCCAATCATTGCTCCGCTTGTGCGATAACTGGGAGCTCTGTGAGCCGCTAGCTTCGTTTTCTTCTACCGTGACTTTGGTAGTCTTCATGATACCTGCACATTTGCCCTCCTCCTCCTGTAGAATAGCGCGATCACTGTCGCTATCATTGTCCAGGACTGATTCGCCAGGAATGCGACTGTGATATGCCTTGCTACTTTGGAACGTGCTCATCCGTATGTTGCCACTGGTGGAGTGCCCATAGCCGTAGCCATATTGCGGCTTTGATTGCGAGTTCTGTAGTGTAGAAGGAACGATGCGTTGGAAAAGATGATCGAAGGCCTTGCGTAGGGGAGGTAAAGCAGCGATAAGTATGCCGGTTGAGCACTCGGCTGATGACCAAATGCCTAAATTTACCGCGTCCCATGTCGGATCCATGGTGTCGGTGATGGCTTTGAGCTCTACGGTCTTGAAGATGGAACAAATCGTCGCCCTGTAAGCGCGAAAAGTTAGCCTTTACAGTCTCGAAAGTTGACGTCTGGATGCCATGCTGTCCTGTTGGGTACACTTACGGTATAGAGAGGAGAAAGACAATGCGGATGCCCAACTGTGTCTTCCTCGATAATTGCACCTTTGATAGATATATGAGTGGTGCGGCCATATAAACAACATCAGTAATGATATTGGAGATGCCTTGCGTGTACGAAAGCTCCAGTGTGCCTCGAGCCCAGCACTTGCGCGGTTCGTAAGCAAAATTCCAGTTGGCTTCGAGCGGACTGCAACCAAACAAGGTCAAGACTGGCGCAAGAAATCCCAGGGCAGTCACCATGAGGATAGAAAGCCAAACGATTATTTGGTAGACCTTGGAGAAGTTGAGCACCAAGAGCCATGCGCAGATTGACCACTTGAGTACTGCGACTGCAATAATGTTGATCACTTGTGAGATCCAAAGGTAGTATGAATATCTTGCAATATTTGGAAGCACTGTAGGATCCATGATGTGTCGGCCAAGACCAGCATCGACCACGATATGGTTCGTACATGTGGCTGTGATGTTGAGTGCCTGTTCCTGTCAGCCCCTGGCGCGCATCTCATGGGAAGATCACTTACAGTGGCAATGATCAACAGGTAGTCAGACAACATGAATCTGCGCGACTTCATAAGACCATAGACAACTCTCCAGATAACGAAAATAGTGCTGATGATCATGAGCGTCCAACTGGGGATGAGGATCTTCAGTCGCTGATTCGGCCATTCTTGTGGTGCCACGTCTGCCATCGCGAGCGGTATGATTGGAATACTGTCCAGCACAAAATTAACGATTCGCCAGAAGTTTTGGCTCAGTGATAGCCTTTTGGACTACATGAGTTTCTTGTCTGTATGTTAAATTACTCGCCTCGATCAGCTCAGGCGCTCCGTTCTCGAAGCAAGCTACCGGCGCCGCCACTGTGAAGCGAACTCGGGGCAACGCTGCCATAGCATCTCACACTGCTATAGTGCATCTTCCCGTGAAAGAACCGCTTGTCAAATGATCTTGCATAAGCTTGATTAAGGCCCCACACAGACGGGGCATGGCATCCATTGGTACGGAACAGCCGCAGGTGGGGCAGCACGAGTCGAATCTATACTAGGTCTGTCGCACCACCAGAGATCTTACAATGCGCTTCCTGGCGATCTGGCAACGCGGAGTACATTATGATCATCGCTCCTAAATGTAGCTAGGAATAAGGTCTGTTCTGATGCCGTATCGACGGGTCACAGCACGCGACAGTGAAGGATGAAGAATATGATGGGGAAGACTTTTGTGAAGGGAGGATAAACGGACGGCTTTTCTTTCGGCGCGATATGCTATGCGTGCGTGTAATCGAACCTGTCTGAGCATGTTCTCGGTGAAGTAGCACCGGCATTCAGGGACCTGGGTAGGCGACAGGCGGGAGAATGCCAAGTCGCTACCGAACTAAGCCTCACACGTGCTGCAAGTGTCGGGTCCCGTCTCCGGGGAGGGTCGTCCGAAACATTCTCAAACGAAGAGCGATCAGGTCGCCCACTGCACCAGAACAACGACGTATGTCGCAGAACGTGTGTGGCACCTGCAGATTCAGCCCTTGTCACGCCAACCTGGACCTGCCTTCTCAATGTCGTTTGAACTTCAAGTCGCGCAGTCATGCGCAGGGTACGCCGGTATGACTTCGAAGCACCGAGAAGCCAGTAGGAATGCCGGAGGCAAATGTCCCCATTCGAGACCCTAACGATCCGACCTGGCCCAACACCCAACAATCCTCAAAGACACAACTGGGCAAAACAAGGAAGAGTTGGGAAGAACCCCACCAGAAAAGGCTCCAGAGCCGAGCCGTGTGATGAGAGCACTACGAAGGGCCGAACATGATCTGACTTCGACAAGACGTGTTCCCGAGGTCGCTTCGACTTGCTCCTTCATAGCTCGGGATGCGAGGCACGATCAGTGGCCAAAGCTTCGTCGCACCTGGCGTAATGTTCCCTGTCATGATACCCGATGCTGACCTTTGGCGCAAGAATGGGGGACGCGATTTGATGTAAGATTGCATAGATGCAGATGCAAACACGGACTCATCTGCACGAGTGAAGTTGCCGAACCCGAGGATGCAGACTAGGCAAGCATTTCGTGGCGATGATCAGGCCCTCATTGAGCACAAACGCCGGCCTGATTGGCTTCTGGAAGCATAATGATCTGCAGAATCCCTGGCAGTGCCTTGCGCCTTGCGAGATTGCAAGGGCGCTTTTGCGGTCTCATCGATAAAAGTCCTGCAAGAACTGTAGCAGTGCACATTGTGCGTGTTGTAGAATGACCTACCTCGAGAGACGTAGGTACTCGCCGGAAGTACACCTTAGCGCAGAGGGTAAGACTGTCAAGTTTACAAATGCTTGCGGGAGAGTAGCGCAAACTCAGTTGCTATGGCGAGCGGGCCATTCTCTTCCCGCTTCCTGTTTCTCAGGGTCTGCATCCAGGCATCCTTGTACCTGCCAAGGCGCCGAGTGACATTGTCAATGGACTAGATGCTAGGTGTTGTGGCCAACCACATACATCCTGTTAAAAGATCCCTCTCTCAAAGACCGTACCTTCTGTAGACGACCGGCGTTATCTGACTCGCGACTGTGCATCGACTGTCTTATCTGGTTAAGCCCTCGCATTGCAGGCATTCGGAAGTATCCACCTTGCCACACTTGACCTCCGCGAACCAGGCTGAAAATTCTTAATCTATATTCCATCGATCTTTATGGTCTGATAGGCATGCTGGCCGCCAGTCATGCTGTTCCGCGTCCCTTCTAGATTCTGCGGAATGCCTAACGGAAAAATTACGCGGCCGGCCCCTACAGCATTTGACGCCGTACCGCGTTCCTTCGCCTCATTGCCGCTACCGTAATTGGACCCATCATGCTAATGAAATTAGCTGGGGCATCGAACTGCCGGCTATTTTCACGTTGCCTGCAAAGCAGTCGACCAATGTCAAGTCGTTGTAAAGCTGTATAAAACCTCTAGTGGCCGAATTTCTTAATATCCGTCACAAGTATCCCAGTTTACTCTCGTTAAAAGTCTTCCCCTGGGTACCAAGAATGGCCGTGTTTTCCCGTGTCGCGTGCGTCGCTCAGCTGCTATGCGTTGCCCTGTCGCCAGCTCTTGCAGCTTCGTTGGCACAAGAATACGACTATGTGATTGTTGGAGGTGGCATAACAGGTCTAGTGGTGGCTAACCGATTGAGCGAGGATAGAAGTAGTATGTTGATGTCCCAAAGTCTCTGGCAAGCACCTGTTGACATCTACGCAGAATCCATCCTCGTCATCGAAAGCGGCGAGTCTGTTGACAATGATGGCACCATGATCCCGTATAAGGCCAATGATCTTACAGCCTCCGCTGGTCTTCTCTGGAATGGCATCAACTCTAAGCCAGAGCCTGCTCTTGGAAACGCCAGCTACCCTGTGCTCGTTGCTAAGGTGCTTGGAGGAGGATCGGTCATCAACGGAATGGTGTACGATCGTGGCTCAGCTGCCGACTACGACGCGTGGGAGGCCCTTGGAAACAAAGGCTGGGGATGGAACGGCATGGAACCATACTTCAAGAAAGGCACGACATTTCAGCCTCCTTCCGAGAAGGTTGCTGATGATTTCAACATCACTTGGGATCCCAGCACATATGGCAGTGGTCCTTTGACTGTTAGCATCACAGACAACCAGTACGATGATATTAAGGACTACTGGGCGGCATGGAAAGCTACTGGTGTCCACGTCCCGATCGACGGTAACAATGGTGAGGCTTATGGCCCTTCGTGGTATGCCAACACCATGGATGCGAAGACAGGGCGACGAGCCCATGCGCGCTATGCGTACATCGACCCTATCACCTCCCGTACCAATCTCAAGATTCTCACAGGAAACACCGCGCAAAAGATTGTGTTCGACAACAGAGAGAAGCCTATGGCCAGGGGTGTTGAGATCACTTGCGCCGCCACGGGTAAGACGTCTACCGTCTACGCCAAAAAAGAGGTTGTGCTTGCCGCAGGTGCAATCCAGACTCCAAAGCTTCTACAGCTGAGTGGTGTCGGACCCAAGGCTGTACTTGAGGCCGCTGGCGTAAAGGTCCGCGTTGAGCTTGATGCTGTGGGCTCGAACTTCCAAGATCACCCTTATGCCACCGTCATCTTCAACACCACTACGACCACCTTTCCCAACCAGAACTCTCTGATGACCAACGCCACTTTCAACGCCAGCGCTTGGGAGCAGTATGTGCAGCACAAGACTGGGCCATATACATATGCTCGCGGGAATGCTCTTGCTTTCATCTCCCTGCCTGACATGACCAACGATACAAACGCCATAGTCAGCAGCCTGAAGGGCCAAAATGCTGAAAGCTACTTGCCAGCTGTGTACAAGGGCAACACAAAGCTGCTGAAAGGGTTTGCTCGCCAACGCGAAGCAATCGCAAGCATTTTCAAGCGCCGCGACGCTGCTGTCACCGAATTCCCCGTCCCTGCCGATGGTACTTTTGGCCTCGTTGGCGTAGAGAAGCCTCTGTCTCGTGGTACTGTCTACCTGAATGCCTCTAACCCGACTGGCCCGCCAGAGGTAACCCACAACGCTTTTGTCAATCCCATCGATCGCACTATCATGGCTATTGGCCTCCGCTTCTTCCGCACTGTCTGGGCACGTCCTGAGCTCAGCCGCTTCAAGATCTCTGAAACAGTGCCTGGTGCGAGGTACACTACCGACAAGGAGATTTACGATGCTCTACTTGCCCAGGCTTCGTTGTCACCCACACTTGCTCACCCAGCAGGTTCTTGTCCCATGATGCCTGAGCATGCTGGAGGCTGTGTCAACGACAAGTTGATGGTCTATGGAACTCAACATCTGTCCATCGTTGATGCTTCTATCATCCCCATCATCCCCTCTTGCCATCTCCAGGCGACTATGTACGGTATTGGTGAGAAGGCTGCAGACATTCTGAAGGCACGATAGCGGCTGTCGCCAAACGCTCAATACCGATACTTGGTGAGTCACTGTATATATTCAATAATTAATTCGTTCCACCAATGTCCATTCTGGTCTTGATTGGTATTATTCTCGCCGCTCGCTGTACCTGGGGACTAACCTTGACCACGACTTAGCCACGCTATCAGGACCTCTCTACTACTACGGTACTCGGCCGTGCGTACATGTCTACTCGCTGAGATGACATGTATCTGTATTGCAGACGCTTAGCTACACTCGATCGAAATTCTGTTCATTTTCTGAGGAAATCGTGTGAAATTCAAGAAAGGATGAGCCGCGTGAGTGTGAGCCCTCTGCAGATGTCGCTAACTGCATTGGGCGAAACAGCTCTTATGTCCGAAGCTAGCAGAACGGGAAAAACCTTATCACCTGGAAATAGTGGCGACAACTTTTGCTTGTGTACAACATACATGATTTCCTGCTTCTATGCACATCGACTTTGTCTTGTATTTCGTCCCCGGTATAATTAGATTGAGTCTTTAATCGCATTTTTGGCGATGGGCACCAATCATGGTGCGCTCGATTCTGAGGGCGCTATTCCCAGGCAAAGCGATTCGAGGCCACCGCCAAGCCCTCGCGATGACACAATCGAACAGACTGTCGAAGAAAGAGAGGATTCGGATGCAGAAAAGAAGCAGCCGCAGTACGAGCCTGTGCTCGCGAGAGTGCTCACAAGGAGATCTGCGGCATCTTCTTGGATCGACCCTGGCCCACCACCAGACGGAGGAATGACAGCCTGGATACAAGTTTTCTGCACCCATCTTACCATTTTCACCACTTTTGGCTTCTTCACGTCATTCGGTGTGTATCAAACGTACTATGAAAACACGCTCGGAATAGAGCCTTCAACGATATCATGGATCGGCTCCATTCAAGTCTTCCTCCTGTTCGGCATTGGCACGTTTTACGGGCCGAGCCACAGACGCCGGCCTCTTTCGACCAGTATACATAGCCGGCGCTGTGTTTCAACTCATTGGCATCTTCACAATGGCTGAATCGACGAAACTGTGGCACTTATTCTTGTCGCAAGCGATCTGCCTCGGTATCGCGAATGGGCCTGCAGTTCTGCCCGGCCATGGCACTGGTATCGACATACTTTTGCCAAAAGACGCGCTTTCGCGCCTTGGGATTACTGCGCTAGGCTCATGCACTGGAAGGCGTTATATTTCCCCGTCATTGCCCAGCAATGCCTCCCACGCATTGGATTTCCCTGGACGATTCGCATTATTGGTTTTATAATGCTCGTCCTGAACATTATCACCATCTCGCTGTACCGCACACGTTTACCTCCGCGCAAAACTGGACCGCTCGTAGACTGGGAATCTTTTAAGGATGCGCCGTACTCGCTCTACTGCGCCGGCATGTTCTTCGCTTTCTGGGGCCTTTATTTTGCATTCTTCTACATCGGATCTTATGCACGCAACGTTTTGGGCGCCAGCTACCAGCAGTCCATCAACTTGTTGCTTGTGCAGGTATGCATGGGCTTCCTTTTCCGATTGCTGCCGACATACTACGCAGACAAGGTCGGAAGTCTCAACGTGCTCATCCCCTTCGCATTCGTTTGCGGAATCATGATGTTTGCTTGGACTGGCATACACACCGTAGGGACTTTGTATGTGTTTGCGGTCATTTACGGATCTGGCAGTGCTGTGATTCAAGCTCTATGGCCAGCAATCATTGGTTCGATGAACCGTACGCCGGATTTGAAAAAGACTGGTGTGCGTATGGGGATGGCATTCACTATCGTCAGTTTCTCCAGTTTTACTGGGCCACCTCTTGCTGGTGCTTTGATTCAAATCAACCATGGAAGCTACACTTACGCAAATATCTGGGCAGGCTCTTCGTTCTTCGTCGGAGGAGCATTGCTCGTAGCAACCAGGGTGTCACTTGTGGGATGGAACTGGAGAGCGCGCATATAGTTCTTTCGCACACCATCCACTCAACATGAGCCTGTCCTCACGGCCAACAGGCAGCCAAAGATCGTGTAATTTGCTCGCCAGCCTCGTTAGTGATGTAAAGTGACACAATCTCAGGCTTCAGTCTACAACTCCACAAGCGCGCATCTAACATAAAGCGGGCACTAGCTGAAGTTTATTGGGGTCTAGATTATATTTCAGATACTCCGTGAGCAAAACAAGGCTCGGAAACGAGCAAAGTGAACGATTAAGTGATGAATTGCTACTTCATCACAAAGGTCCACTAAACGGAGACGATGGAAATACGTATTCTACTCATGCTCATGAAGATTAAAGAGCATACACTCAGTCATCGACCTGTGACGCATAATATGTCGTAAGCCATAGGGTTGCAGTGACCAGCCAGGCTTTGCGGCTCGACGCTTAAGGGGTCGAAGACATAACGCCAAGAGAATCGGATGGCATTTTGGTGGTGCCAGCGATTTCGATCTGGTTATACGATGGTACCAGGACACCGCAGCCTTGAGCGTGGCGTGTGAATTTGCCGATTGCTTCACCAACGACAAAGTCGACGGCTTTGCTCGTGTGCATACCGAGTAGCCCCATGGATTGTAGGTAGCGGATTGCGCCCTTATGCATGGCTCTCTTGGTGATGATTGCAGGTGCACGACCGACGCAGAATCGAATGTAGACCGTCAAATGCTGGCTTTCGGTATCGGCTGTGCATTCGATTTTCATGTAGCGGGTTTTTGCGTCGTTTCGGAGTGATTTGAGCCATGTCCCGTTGCTGTTAGCGAGCAGCTCATTAAGTACCATCATGTAGTGATAATCGACATGCACGTCGAACATGACTTCTTCGATGGTATCTTCATGGTCGCACTCGGCACGGCAGGTGCACGTAATGTTGTGCCCGCATTCGAAACAGTCTACATCTGGTAGATCGTACTCGACCAGCCTGCGGCAAACAAACTGGATGACGTTGCTTGGACAGAAGGCTCGAATGCGGAGCAAGAGCGTTATGTCGAATAAGACATCTTCGTCGCAGCCGTTGTTCTCATGATCCCATGAAATGAGCAGAAGCTTCGGGGCATTGCAGTAGTCCTCAGCTTTGGGATAGAATGTTGTCACGTAGGACTGAACATCCTCAAGCTTGATTCGGATGCTGGAACCACGAAGCCACAGGACGCGGTACTCGGACCGAATCTGCTTACACGACTGCGCGAGGCCCACAAATGTGCGGCCGCTTGGGCTGTGTGCAGTTGCAGCGGTTGGCTCTTGTCTGGATCTGGTGATTACGGGTGGTACCCTTCCGTCACTTTCGAATTCGGCCTCGGCGGCGAAATGGTAGATGCGATTGCGCAACTCTGAATTCAGCTTAGCATATCTTCGTGATCTAGGGGATGCAACTTCACTCACCAGGAGGTAGCTCAAGCAATCGGCATCGTAGTGGCTCAGCGCTCTGTTCTTCAGCCTTCTGCTCTTTGTTGGCCATCTTCTTGCTGAGCATGTGGCTTTTGGTCTTTGCGCGGCTAGAGTAAATTGGTCAGTATGGCAATGATCCCATTCGTAGTTACTTACGTGGTGACGGGCATTGTGATGTCCTGAAGAGCTGAACGGCGGGTGGGTAGGGAGGGACAGGCAGTGGTTGAGATGCTTGATGCTGGAAGTTTGCCGCGATGCGTACAAGCTGTGCTGTACTGCACTGCGCGATATGTTTGTTTGTTGCAGCAGGAAGCGAGGGAAAGCGCGCATAGAGGCAATCGCGCCAAGGCGCACGTGGTAACACGAAGGACGCGAGTTCCCGTGACCTGGATGACACTTCCTGACATGCAGTTGCACTTGCGCGATGGGGAAAAAGGAACTCGAAGGACTCAGAGAGCGTCAGATGGCTTAGAAAAAACAAACATGAACAGCAAAATCGACAACCTTCATGCATCTTGGGTGTATAACATCGAGAGTTTTACATTACGCTCTATAGCGACTATTTGCCCCTTTTCATTAATCGTCTAGTATTTCAACAGCAGCCGATCCGGGTGCGCTTAGTTCAATGCACCCTTCTCGTTCTTCTCGTCTCGAACAATCGTCGTCTCGACGTTCTCCACATCGTCTTCCTTCTTGTTACCGATGTAGGCACTCTCCTTGAGGTTGTTCATAGCGTCCTCCTCACGATCGGTCTTGCGGAAGGTCAAGTAGAAACCGACACCACCAACCATTGCGACGACAGCAACAGAGCCGTAGTTCCATACCAAGAGAGGATCTTCTGAGAGAGAAACGAAAGCTTGACCAAGAGCGGCAGATACGGCCGAGGTGGATAGAGCGATGGCCTGGATGGTGGACTTCATGTTGTTGGGAGCCTTGGTATACGCGTACTCGAGCTTAGTGATCGAAGCGAGCACCTCAGACATACCGATGAGGCCGTACGGGAAGACCTGGACCCAGACGGAGATATCGGCGCTGCAGTCCTTGCGTGTCTTGCTAAGCTTGTTGATGTTCTTTCCGCATGGTGACATGCTATAGATGTACCACTGAATGACGCAGGCAGATACCATGGCGAACGAAGACAGAGCAAAACCGGCAGTGATCTTCTTGATCGGCGTGAAGTTGACACCCATCTTTCGGAGAGCGGGGTAAACACCGAAATCCATGATGGGAATGACGATAATGATGAAGATGGGGTTGAGCTTGGAGACGATGTCGTTCGGAGTCTTGCCGAGCTTCATAGTGTTGGCCTGAGATACGAGATTGTTGGTCATTTGGTTGTACGCCAACCTGCACAAAAAATGATTAGCAAACATTCCAAAACGAGAAACTTACGTGTCTGTTGTACTCGAAAGCGTCCTATCTCGATGTCCCCTTTAGGGGCTATCTTCGATGCAACAGCTTTCGAGAGACAACATACAGCTTGCAGTAGGGGTATCATACCTAGTATAGCGGGTACCACAAGAAAACCTTGCAAGCAATAACACCACGACGGACCTCGTCGACCCAAGCATCGTCAAAGGTCATCCAGGTGGGCGGGGTCTCGCCATTAGCGCGGATTGTGCTAGGCTTAACTCTCTCCCAGAAGCCCTCATCTTTGAAGCAGTTCTTCTTGGTGCTCTTCTTGAACGCAAGGCGAATGAGCTTGGCAGCTCTTCCCATGACAGATCCAGTTGGTGGCGACAGCTTGTAGTGCTTCTTGAAGAAGAGCAACATAAGCGGGCAGAGCAAGTAGCAGATCGTAGGCAGTGTGTATGATAGCCAAAATCCAACAAAATCTGATGTGGAGTTAGTATAAATTGAGCTCATCGCTCGTGTTGCCAGCTACTTACGCTCAGAGTAGACCATAGCCAAAGATCCGGTAAGCGAACCGCAGTTGATCAAGAAGTAGAAGTAAATGTAGATACGAGCTGTGGTAGTCGCGGGATCAACGATCTCCTTGTTACCGTTCTTCCTCACGCGGACGTATGCCTTTTGGTCCTTGTATTGTTCTGCAATGAGAGGCGAGATGTTCGACTTGAAGCCGCCAGTTCCGATGCCCATGATGACGAGACCGACCGAGAAGATGGCAATAGCAGTATCGGGCTTGGTGATGACCTGGGGAATCGCCGAGAAGATAAGGAGGATGTGACCGATGATAGCGATGATATTGGCGTACTGGATCGTAAGATAGCGACCAAAGTACTCATCGGCCAACCATGCGCCACCAAGAGGGGTAATGTAGGACCAAAACTGGTTGACTGCAAGATATTAGCTATGTGGAGCGCTCCTGGACAGTCCGACTTACACATGGTAAGACCCGTAGACGCTCTTTGTCCCATGTCAAGCGCACCAGAACCTGGCTTCTTCAGGAAACCGGCACCAGTTCGCGAACCCGGAGGAAGGGGCTTTTGAATGAAGTTCACGACTAGCACATGGTCAGTACTGAAGCTCATGATGCTTATTTACGGTTTACATACAGACAGCACTTGTTCCATAGTAACTGAAGCGCTCAACGAATTCGACCATAGCGACAGTCCATGCCTGCCACGGGATCGAACCAGCTACACGGGGTAGCGTCGCCCACTCTTCTTCGGTAGGGAACGGTCCGAGAAGGGTGGTGTTCTCATCGCTGAGCGAGTTCGAGGAGCTGGCATCGAGGGGGATGGGGTCGAAGACCGTTGCACCTTTGGTAACCTCCAGACTGGTCTTGACATTGGTAGTGGCAGCCATTGTGACGGTTGCTCAAGGGCAATCAATCAAGCGTCACGGACAGATAGGAAGAGCACCTACGATCCTCGAGGCAGACGGCACCCCTCCTCATATAGTATTGGTGTTAGCATCCAGACCAGATATGGATGTGAGTGGCACAAGGATTGCACGCGACAGTGTTGTGCTTCTGCGTTTGACGGTCTCGAACATTACTCGTTCGGGTCTCGTTATCGCGACATCGAAACTGCATTGATTGGTCTAAGCATGGCGAAGTTGTGCCTAGTCCCTTCGAAGGATTGCTTTACGATGCTTCGGTACAGCTACCGCAAGTAAGCGTGATCTTTAGAGTTCCAAGCCCATGGTTCAAAGTCAGGCCTACCAGGTTAGGTTGAGATAGGGAGGAGATTCGAAATGCGCCCGCCAATCCTAAGGATTAATCCCAGCCCCGCCGCCACGGTGCTTCGGCCAAAAGTTCGAAAAAGACATGCCAAGTAGATGCTAAGATTGAAAAGATAACGTCGTGGATGCTTTCATGCAGCCGACGGCGTGGCAGCGCGCTTGGTCGCAGTTGCCCAGGCTGGGCCAAGGCCCTCTTCATTGCGCCTGCCTTTTTGGGCACATGCTAACGGCGGGCCAAGGCCACACGTAGGATTGGTTTGTTCCATCACGATATCGCCTTCCTGCAATTGAGTAGGTCGTGTGTGCGGCGTAGTTAGGTGGCGTTCGTTGGAGTTGCTGAAGGGACATCTGGAGCTTCGGCGGTTGATTTGCGCGAAGTGGCATGTCACGCGAAATTTGCTCATTGGCTGCTCGGTCAGTTCACTTAAACTTCAACAACGAGACGACAGGACAAATGTTACCCAAAAATATGCTATTCCTGTAGATCCAATATCTCCGGCAACAACTACGAATACCGGCAAACAGAAGGCGGGTCACGATCTTGCCCTGGTCGATGCATGCCCATGCGTCAACCTAATGCGGTTTCTGCAGCCAACAACTACCGACGGACTGGTGAAGAAACGCTCTAGAAGCGACGACCCTGAAACTCTGGTACAAACTCATCTGCTTCAAAGCGAAGATGATATTCGCTCGACATAGCGGGCATGCCTTGATTTGCGAGAGCATAAGAAGGTGTTGGTGGGACAGGTGTGCTGTGTTGGTAGGGTGCGTGGAAGCTGCCATTGACCTGATGAGGTGCTGGTATATCGGCTCCATACTCTCGGTAGGACTGACCGTATGCACCATACTGATAAGGCGGCGGGAAGCTTTGATTGCCTAGCACTTGTGAAGGCATGCCGTTATGCTGGAAGGGCTGACCGAATGGACCAGGCTGATGTGGAGGTGCCGGGAAACCACCCCGGCCCATGTTGTTCGATATACTGTTGCCGTACATATAGGGCTGGCTTACTGGGCCATTTGGGAAGCCACCGTGGTTCGGGATGTATGAAGACTGCTCACTGTGCTCCAACATAGGTCTGATACCCCACTGCGGATACACACGCAGCCTGGCATTCTTCTTCGAATGAGAAGGGTCTATCAGGCCGTGATTTCCGAACTGGGGACGTGGCGGGAGCTGATGGACAGGAACAGGCAGGTTACCGCCAAGCTCGCTCGCAGGACGGTTCTCCACACCCGTGACTCCCAAACGCTCCGGCACAGAAGTCAGCTCCTTCTTCGATACCGCTTCGTCGACAGTATGCTCCTGGGTGTCGTTTTGGGGCGACTTCATTGGCTCGAAAGCATCATGCTCGCTCTGCTTGTCACCCTGGCGCCAGTGAGACTTGCGCGTCTTCTTCTTCTTATGTTTGAAGCTATCTTCAGGGCGCACATCGTCACTGCACAGTCAGCTGGTATCCTGGTTACGGAAGATCAGTTTCCTTACTCTATCGCCAGTCTCCCGCAATAGACGTATATTTCTTGATCCTCTGGCTTCTTGACCTTCTGACGGACATGATCGGGATGTGGATCTTTATCCAAAGTTGCCAGCGGGTATGATCCATGGTTGAGTGCGTGTCGCACAAGGACGCCGACACACCAAGGCCACTTGGTCCGGATCCATCCGAAGTCTTTGATTTCAGCCCGTGTCAGGATGTCTTTATTAATGAGAAGGAGACGGATCCGCTCCACTGTGGAGTCGAAATCCTCGTAGACTGGCTGGAAGACATGGCGTTAGCAATGACTGCGACTGGCGCACGTACAACACAAGATTACCTACCAGTTTATCAACGCTCTGCTCCGCATTCTTCGCCGCTTGTCGCCAGTATCTGGCAGGCTTTCCGTAGGCGTCTATAAGGAGAGGTATGAGCTCCTCCTCTACCCATATGGTATACTCGAGCTGGGCTTTTACCGCGGCGTACTTGGCCGGCATCGCTACGTTGGTGAGTTCGGGTTTAGGATATTGGTTGAGAAGATTGGAAAAGGTGGTTGGTAAATGGAAGGGGAGAGGTAAAGGTAAGGCAAAGAGATGATGTATAGGTGAGGGTGGGGCCCCTGACGTACCGCGCGCTCGTGACGACGCCCGGGCTTGCAGCATTCACTCTACGGAACACCCTCGGCGGACGGTTATAGGCGGACATATAATTTGGCACCGGTAGCAGCGGCCGAGACTACAATATAAGCACACTCCAACACATCACCCGCTACCTTACACCTCGTGGCCCTGAGGTCACTATGCTATTGGGATGGTCACAGGAATGATCATCCAAATTCCGCCAAGAGACGAGACATGATCTACCGTGCCCAAATACAGGAGATCGTGGTAGCTACGCTGCGTCTTTGTACTATAGTCAATGACCTGATGTTCAGTCTGGCATGGCCTCAGTTCATTATTGACCCGTTCGTCAGAGGGTCTGGAAGACAACACCGGACTATCAAACAAGTGTCATAACTTCAAGAGTGATGCAAGGAGGTACTTGGAACACTATCGACCCATTTCCCAAAGGGTCCAGAAGACGACACTAGACTATTGACTAGATGTCATGAATGCAATCATGATGCGAGGAGGTACTCAGTACATTAGAATATCCGCGCGTCCGTCTAAAAATCTGGGCACAATATGCACTTCCACTTGTTCTGAAAGTTATAATATAATACACATTATCGCTCGAACTATCCCAGACTTCTAGCCTTCTATCCAGACCTCTGTCAAATCTAAAATATCTTATCCTGACGTTCTTCAATCACGCCATCTAGTGGTGATTAAGCCACGCTCCGCTGCTCAAAAGGTGACGCCACCTCCTGGTGCTGCACCACCACCCCTAGAAAGACGATGATTGCCAGGAGCGCCAAAGAACTTGCCACCTGGAGAGCCACGGGGTGGACCCTTGCCTTTGGTGGTTTGACCAGGAGGAGATGACGGGGAGGTAGCAGGGTCGTTCCTGAGTGAATGTTAGTGCCTTTATGTCCACATTGCTAAGAAATTGATCAACTTACCAAGCTGGAAAGCGAATACGCGGGAAGTTAGGATCATCTATATGTAGCTGCCGGCCAGTCCGCTGAAAGTGCTCCCGGCGAGCCTCATGAACCGTCTGCTCATAGGCCTGCATGACAGAGACAGCAGGGGCCGTCGGAGGCAGCATGATACCACCGTGACGCTGGTAGTGACGGTACAACAGCATCTCGACCATCGAATGGTTCTGGCGGATTGTCTCCATAGCAGGGTGACCAAGCTCCCTGTTGGCGATACGCAGGACGAGCTCGTGGATGAGGCGCGAATCGCGGTCGAACGCGTCCTGTCAAATGTCAGTGCGCAAATGAAAGTGAAAAGGGGTGGTACGCACAATGGTCTCGGACCAGTAGACGGCGTTGTCGACATCTGGGAGGAAGTCGTTGTTTGGCACCGCGCGGCCGGCTTGGTTGTAGACGGTGAAGGCCCATCGGCAGAACGGATGCACGGACAATCCAGCAAATCGCTGCAGATCCGTCACAGGCCCATTTCTCGGCTGGATCACCGTCGGAATAGGTTGATGGCCCTGAGGAGGCGATGTTGGACCATCGGGGTAGGCCTCACGAGAGTGTTGAAGAGAGTTACCTTCGCCGACGAGTGCAAGGGAGACGTTACGACCGTGGGCAGGGCGGTTGTTGTAGGGGTGCGGAGGGCGGTTGGGGCCGGAGCCAGACATCTCGAATTTAGAAGGCCGAGTTGAGGGCTTTTGGATGGTGGTGGGAGAAGAGAAAGTGGACTTTACCTGAGGGAGTACAATTTATATACACTAGAGGCGGGAAAAGACCTGCGGTGAACGCGACTTGCGGATCCTCCTTCACCTTCAATGTGACGACAGATCGCGCCGAAAGCAAACGCACAGTCTTATTCTCTTACTCACTGACAAGTGGGTACGAGGTGATTGTAGCTTGATATTGGACGTTAGGGCGGATTAATGCGCCTTTTGTATGCAGCGAATAGACGAACGGATATGTCAGGGGATATGCCGGACTGTTCAAGTGATCTCGAGCAAACAGCTGGAGTAAAGTCGCGACGGGTTGCGTGATACTCGGCTTGACAAAAGGACAATTCAGGAGGATCTCGTGACTCTCTCACTGGTATGAAGCTGTCGCGATGATGCAAAAGTTGAGCGACTGCCATTTGCCTCGGCCGTGAGGGCAGTGAGGCTACCTCATGCAAATTGACGACTCGATAAGTTGACGATACAATATCTTAGGCTTACCTAACATGAACAGGGTACTATCAGGAGCCAATACCCAGCTGCTATTTGACGTACGCCGGCTCGACTCAATACTCAAACCTTGCAGCTCTCTGACCAGACGCAACACCTGCCTCACCTCTCGCATGCGCGTCCGCATCTTTATGTTCAACTAATTTCAGCGGGCGATACTCAGCTGTCCACATTTGCTCACGAATCCATTCTTCCAAGTCGGTGTCGTTGTCTGGAATACCCTTCTCTTGCGCCAACCCGTCCTCGACAGCTTTCTTGATGACGTTTCTGGCGATTTTAACGCTGATTTCGCGCACATCTTCCACGTCAGGGAGTAAGCCAGCACCGGTGTCGTTGAGAACAGGTGCGGCAGAGGCGAGTGCCTGAACGGCAGCAACGAGCATTGCGGATGTCATGAGGCGTGTACGACTAAGGACGGCGCCGAGGCCGATGACAGGGAATGTTACCGAGTTGTTGCATTCAGCTATAGCAGTGTTAGTCGATAGATGAAGTACATGGAGCAACCGATGCTTACAGATATCGTACTCTTTGCCATTGTGCTTGACAGGTGGGAACGGGGAGCCAGTAGCGACTAGCACTTTACCGTCGGTCCAGTCGTACAAGTCCTGCGGCTTTGCTTCATGTAGTCGAGTCGGGTTAGATAGCGGGAAGATGATTGGACGCTCGACATGCTTCGACATTTCTCGAACAACGTCCTCGGAAAATGCGCCAGGCTTGGTTGATGTGCCAATTAGAACATGGGGCTTCACTCCCTTGACTACCGAGAGAAGATCTTGATGCTCTTTCCCCTCCCACTCCTTGTCATTTCGTGCGTACGGTGCTTGTGCAGGGGTGAGTTGGTCCTTCTTGCCCTGGAGTAAGAGGCCGGGCTTGTCAACGCACCTCAATACAGTCAGTATCATCAAATGCATATGTCGGGACGCTGCACTTACCATATTTGCTGTCCTGCTTCTGTGGTTGATTTGCCGGTATTTTGTGCGATAGCGTCTTTGATCTGATCTGCAATACCAGTACCGGCAGAGCCCGAGCCAAACATAACGAAGCGAGCATCCTCCCATTTGGTGCCGCTCACCTTGAAGGCGGCCATGATAGCTGCCAGTGTCACGCATCCCGTTCCTTGGACATCGTCATTGAAGCATGCGATCTGAGGCGTGTATTTGTCGAGGATTCTACGCGCGTTGTTCAGGCCGAAGTCTTCAAAGTGTATGTATGCCTTGGGATAGCGCTTCCTGCACGCTGACACGAATTTGTCGATAAACTTGTCGTACTCTTCGCCTCGTACTCTTTGCCGCCGCTGGCCGAGGTAGAGATCGTCTTCAAGTAGATCCTTGTTCTGTCTTCTCTTAGCAAGATATGGATGTCTGTGGAATATAGACCCACGTCAGTACCACAGTCGAGCACGACTGGCAAAGTCCGCGACGGATGTATCCCAGCACACAGTGTGTATATGACCAGCTTTGCCACACTGATCAAGATGGCGCCTACTCCTTGATCGCCGATACCTAGAATCTGTTCTCCGTCGCTCACGACTATCAAGTCTATGTCTTCAGCATTGCCCCACTGGTTGATATCGTCGTCGACGCGGTCTGCGTCGCCAATATTCAGGAAGCAGCCTTCGGGTCTTCGGAAGAGCCTCGAGTAGTTGGCTATCGCGTCACCCTCGGTTGGGGTGTAGATGACGGAGAACATTTCCTTCAAGTGGTCGAGTATGAGCTTCCACGGGGTCAGCTATGCTCGTCACATATTGGGACACTTATTAAGTCCATACTCTGTAGTAGAGCACTTCATTTTGCTCTTTCAAGCTGGTCATGAAAGTGTTTTTGGCGAGGTCGTTCGGGCGCGAGCTGTATTGGGCGTATGCCCGCTTTACTTGTTCGTCGAGCGTCTGAATGTTGGTGGGCAGCAGGCCGTGTAGTTTGAAGGTATCGCGCTCTTCTTTGGTGAAGGCTGAGCCCTTGTTGAAGTACGGTGTTCGTAACAGTGCATTGCCCTGGATTTGATCAGTAGGCTGGTTTGTCTCGGGACCTTTTCATGCACACTTACAGTCAATGTTGTCTCTTGAGCGCCAGATGTTGAAAGAGGCAGATGGCCAAATTTTTGGTTCTTTTGCTGCTTCGAATTAAAAGACATGTTAGTATCTCAGGTCAGTGTAGGGAACAAAAGCCTCCAAAGCTTGCTGTTTCTTCTGCTCCACCTAAGAGAGCCGTGGTGAGCTGGGTGCATGCGCGTCGCGCGGTTCGGCATGATGACGTCGGAGCCCACGCGCTTCCAGTTCATCCTGTAATAGACACCGCGAGCGAACACAAATCACCAGTCTTCTACAACGCGATCACTACCTTAGCAGAATAAAAACCTCGAACGCACAGCGATATTGAGTAACTGAGTATGTGAGCGCGTAAGGTTGTGGTGCAGTCAAGCATCTCGCAAGCACGCAGCGCCCCGCACTGAGATTGCCACGCATCTGGCTGGAATAGGTCCAACACCCGCTGAGCACACACCATCGCAACCTCAGCTTCGCCAAACATGATAACTTGGTTGAAGACGGAATGTATCCGGCAAAAGCCTTAAATAAGTCGAGTTGGCTTTCCAAGAGTCGCGAACCAATGAGGTTGACACCACCCAAGCCTTTGCAGGGCTTCAACAAGGAGAACCATAGGATTGGACAGATGTCTTTCATTGTTAAATGATCAAGTCTGCAAATGTATCCCCACACCTTTGTGTAAAGAGACATTTTGCCTTTTGCGGCTGCCTCGATGGTGCAGCCTTCCTGAATCCAGCACTGTTGCATTCTTTGTTGGCCAATTGCTGTGCAGCTGAAATAATTGCCATCATCGCATATTTATTCACAACATTATCTCATACAGGCGATAAATTTCTCCATATGACACTACAGCATGTATAGATCATCGTTCTACGCGTCCACAATAAAGTTGCCCAGGAGCCCGCATCCCCATGCGCTTCCTAGACAACTCGACTTCCTCGAAGATTTTGACAGCGATGGAGGCTTGTACCGACAGGGCTCACGACAAGAATCCCGCGATTTCACAGATACCGAAGATGATGACGAGAACATCGCAGACGTAAAGCGCGAATATGAGCTCTTGATCCGAAGAGGGTGGACATACTCGGTAAGGTTATGGCTATTTGATAGTTGAGATGTATACTCAAAGCATATAGGTCGCCATGGTGGTCACTACGATTTTCCTTGCAAAAGTTTGCCCGCTCTCGGGACTCGCCGCAGTCACTCTTCTGTTCCTCGTCACATATCCTCAGAGCGATGTTTATTACGCCATCGGTGACCTGCTACCATGGAGCAAGGTGCCCGAGGATGTAAAAACTGCCCTGCATCGACGACCAAGCTTCATATGTGAGTCTGATAGCCTCTACCTCGCTGTCACCTAAAATAAGTGCTAACACTATACAGACGTCCACAATAGTCAAGGTACGCAAACTTCAGCAGCGTGGCAGGTCCCGTATAATCAATATTTCACTGACGTCTCTATAGCTGCTCGTGCCGGTATTCACCCTGACATGGACCCCCATCGCCGCTTTGAAGAATCCTTGACGCACGCTGCACGTCTCGTCATGCGCCAGCTCTCTGAGTCCATTAAGTCAATCGTGTCCTATACGCTAAGATATATTCTCCTTCAAGCTGGATTGCAGCTCCATGTCACCATTGCGCAGCACCTCGGTGCTCTCTTCCGCGCTGGTGAAGACGTCACCGGCTTCTTCCCGCGCTACGTAGCAAATATGATGTCGATGCAGAACCTATTTCGCCCCGATGGCTTCGCAGACTTCACCAGCAACCGAGTGTCTACGATCAAGTGGTGGTACGGTTGGATCAGCAGTCTTACTCGGGACCTCATATGGTACTTGCCAAAATACTTGGTGACAGGTTTCGGCAGGTTGCTGGTAAAATCTGTTGCTATACTCGAAGGGATCGTTGCGAGCGAACACTTGGCTGAAGATGTGAAAGAAAAAATCCAGCAATTCCTGGGGTAGTTGAAAACAGGCTTGTCATGTTTGCTGGGAGATGACTGTGGCGCTGCGTTGGCACCGCGACCATAGCGAAAGGTGAATTGAACAATCGTGAAGGGAGATTTGCTATGTTGACGTTCACCCATAAATGTGTCTCTTTTCGCTGTCCTGTGATCATGTCTCACAAACTTCAATACACATTCTCTGTAATAACTCCCCTCGTATCTACTCATCGCACTCGTATGCGCTTCTTCTTAACAGCACAATGAAGCCATTCATCATCGCCACGACTCTGATCCTCCTCCCTTTCGCAGCAGCTCATTCATGGGTCCACTGCATAGATCACGACAACAAAGACATCCTCGAATGGATGAAGGCCAACGCAACCAAATACGGAAAGGAAATGATTATCGACCCCCTAATGCCCTGGTACGCTCATCTCTGCCACGGCTGGCCACGCTTCAAGCAGAACCCCGGCGACTGGGTTGACGAAACCATCACCTACCTATGGGATCTTGAAGGCGCAGCCGGCAAAAAGGATATACATGCATGTCACCCAGATCAACGTAACCCGACGTACCACTTAATCGCCCCCGACGCCAAACTTCCGCATCACAGTAATTCCGCGCCCATGGCTACAGCAACGGCAGGCGCTAGCATAAAACTCATGTTCGGCGGCAACGGACACTCGCGCGGGTCCAGTGCCGGCGGGAAAGGCGATCCCGGAAAAGTAGCGATTTACTGGGCCGGCGAGAAGGAAAAGGAACTTGTTAATGTCAGTGAACTAACGCCAGATACTCTGGTCCAGGAAAATGGATTCAGCGACGAGAGCTTCGCATTTCCTGCGGATTTGAATGTGTGGACGCCCCCTCAGGGGCTGTTTGATAAGGGAAATTGGCAAACTTTACGGTTGTAAGTATAGTTGTTCTGTGAAAAGTGAGAATGCTAACACTGTTGGCAGACCGGAATGCATGGAGAAGGGGAGACATATGATGGTTTGGGTGTGGTCGTTTGGTGGAAAGGCGAGATTCAGCACCTGTTTCGATGTTATGATTAAGTGAACGAGGGCAGAACAAGACATGGCGAATGTTGAAATGGTAGTTCTTGGTATTTCTGCGAATGTATTTAATGCTCCGCGCGGACCATGAATGCACTTTTTGAGGTTTGTCCGGGACTTGCGCGGCCTTGCTCTGCGGCAAGTCTCATCGACGACGACATCATGCCGGACAATTGAACATCAAGCACAATACAAACACCACGATTCTTTGGAACATTGAAATAATATTTTGTAGCATGAGATTGAGCCGAGACTACTTCGCATTTGGTCGATGCTTGACACCACCAGAAAATGCATCCATGTCTGGCAACAAGAAGACGATAAGTAATGACGATCGACACCATTACCAGCATTATCCCAAGCCATTCTTGATGCACGGGCTGAAGTCTCAGCTCCTAGATGCTCTCCCTCGCATCAATCTCCCATTTCAGAAACCTGAGGTTGTTTTTGTAGAGCTCATCCTCCAAGTGGTCTCCACCGATGGCATAGTCCAGCAGCTTCCTGGCGAGAAAATCATCCTGACCTCGCAAAAAGCGGCAGAACTCCGCATAGTCTCTGCTCAGAACAAACCGAGCGAATGCTTCAGTCATGCTGAAATATCGTGAGTGTGCGAGGCTGTCAATATCCTTGATGGATGGGCTAACGATGGACGAGAGGGTCGAAGAGAGTGCGCTGGTGTTGACTGATTCATCAAGTGTAGCCAGATAAGCGAACACAATCGTGTTCTCAATCTTCTTAGACTTGAAGGAATTGCTGATGGCTTCTTCCTGCTCCGTACTCATGCGAATGTCCCCTAGGATGATGAGAGCCCTGCTTCCTAGACACGCGAGATCGACATGGTATGTACTGGTACGACTTGTGTGCGGATCGTCCCGCGCTGTAACCCGAATAAGGTCGATCTTGTGTGCTGGACGTTGCTTCTCCGAGACCAAGTGCCGATTGAGGTAAGCGGTAAAGTGTTCTCGAAGGTTATGAGTCGCCGTGGGTACGTGATCGGATAGGACGGCAACGACGACATCGGTTGTAAGCTCCTGATTGCTCCCAGTGCTCGTGTCTTCTGCAGCCCCAGTCCGGGCGATGAATGCTTTAGCGAGGTCCGTGCCAAAGAGGTGCGCTAGCTTGTCATCGCCAAACACATAACGTTGGTAGTCCTTGACGGGAAATGGGAACTTCACGCCATCTCCTCCAGAAATTTTGTGAAGCGAGAAGACATCGCAGACCATCGAATCGTGTGTAGGTATGAGACTTTGATGACCATGTTTTGGAAGAACATTGCGGGAATTTGAAGTGTTCCTCGATGGGCTTGGCGAAGGCTACTGTGGGCATGCAGAGAAGGGGGCTGTGTAAAGCATGCCAAGCAAGGCAACTTGCCTGCCCACAGACAAGAGGTATTCAAATGAGAAAATGCCTCACTGTACGTCATGGCTAGAGCGGTCTTCAGATCGTTTCTTAATAAGACCTGCCATCACCCGTGTCATTGAACTAGCGCTAGCCACGTTATATGACAGCGGCTTTCGGCTATCCCTTCGCAAAAGTGCATCAAAGGCCGAGCTCTGATACCGGCAGGATCTTATATAATCGGAAAGACTTCAGCAAGCCTTCACATTCGACAATTGGTATATGACCATACGTAAGCGCTGGTGTCCCATGAAGCACCAGTAGCGGTATATCAAGCTAGTGTACGGAGCAAATTGAATTGAATCGCACTAGCTGACAGATATGATGATCGTGGGGTGTGCTCGAACAGTCCAGAATTGAAAGCAGGGTCAAATGAGGGGAACTAAGTCCAAAGGGCCGAAGAAGAAGCGAGCGCGAACAAGCTATAGTATTAGTTGTTGTCGAACGTGAAATTGTCGTGATATGCTAAGACTGCTAAGCATGTATGTACGAAGCTTGGGACTTTGTAACACCCGGTTGTGGTGTCGTGCGAACACTACAATTGTAGGCGCGCCTTGTACCAATTCTCGATAGCAACCTGGGAGCTGCTCTTTGCGCCATGGATCATGATGTCAGATATTTGCGCAACGTGTGCCTCTTTCGCGCCTTTAAGAAACACGACACGGCTTGGATCACCTCCACCCTGAGCCCAACCTCTCTTCATTTGAATTTCTAGTTCTTTGATGGAATCAGCAAGCAACTCATAGCCCCCGTACGAGACGAAGACATCGCTGACTATGCGATGCATGTCATTCCACCAGGATGCATCATTCTTGCAAGCTTCCGTATATGCATCGCCGGACACCGAACCTGGATCGGATTCTGGATCATTCTTGTTGGCTTTGCCGAGGAACATGGCTGACCATTTACGAAGAGCAAGAGGCGACATCAAGTCCAATGCGATGTTATCGAAGCTGGAGTAATCAGTGCTAAAGCCAGCCCAAGGACTGTACAGAAGCATGCCAGCAAGTGGCTGTTCGAGCCTAACCGCGGTCACTTCTGGATGCGGGTGCAGGAGGTGAGAAATCAAAGCCAAGCCCAGGTTTCCCCCAGCCGAATCGCCTGATAAGAATATGTCCGAGGGGTTGCGACCTGTGTTGGTGATGAGGTGCGATAAGACAGCCGAGGCTTCCTTCAGTTGCGTTGGATATGTGGCCTCGGGCGCAAGCGTGTAGGCAACAACAAGCACCGCAATAGACCGACATCTGGTAGTCTGACTATTGAGATCTGACAACAGTCGCAACAAGTATCTGGGAATCCCTTCGTTCATTGGCTGCGTATACCCCCCGCCATGGAAATAGAGGATGACAGTATCGGCATCCGATGCGCCTATCCAATGCGCTTCAACGCTGCCGGCATGTAAGATGTCAACGTTGATAGTGTTGGGCGCCACGGCGCGTTTCTTGCACAAGGCGACATAAGCCGCAGTTGTGCTAGGAAGCAGGTATCGCGATTGAGGTATCGTAATGTGTTCGAGCGCACATCGGGTGACAGCGTTTAAAACGTCATTTGTAAGCGCGGTACAGCGGACCGATCGGAATGGGTATGTAAGTGCATGGACGATAGCTGAAAGTACTGCCTACTGTGTTAATGATTGTAGACATCGGGTAACATGGTGGTGTATGACCCACCCATGCGACTCAACAGCGGTGCGACATCGAAGAATCCAGATGACCGTGACTGAGACATGGTTCCGGGGACTTTGGGGAGAAGTCTTGACTTACAAGTCGAAAGATACACAGGCGGTCCGGATTTTATAGAGGACACCACGTGGGGCTGAAGTATGGTGGCCTAAACAAATACTGAAGTCGGTTGGTGAGACGAGGCCACGAGTTGCTGCCCGGACACGGCAAGCTCCCGGGAGTCTTGGTGGTCGCCAAGTCTACCGAGATCTATGGTACATCCATCCGTGAATCGCACTTTTCAGCATCATTTACATCTTGGAGACACTGGCATGCGACTAGGAAAGAGATCGATTGGGCCATAGCGGTCATATTTCAGCGCGCTGCATGGACGTTCAATTATTGGTGGACAAGTTGGTAAGAACAAAGCCCCGACAAGGACATCTGTTTCCCACCACAGACTTCGCGTTACTCCCAGCTGCCTGATGTCGTGCCAACGCGTGCCAAATGGCGATCTAATCTCTGTACGTGATGGTTTTCATTCTCAAGAACTCTTCGATGCCCCAGTTGCCATTGAATCTCCCAAACCCACTGGCCTTTGCGCCGCCATGCGGCAAACTCCACTCGTCGTGGACCGTCATAGAATTGATGTGGATGGCTCTGCTCAAAAGTCAGTATGAGCTGCGCACTTCATGTTCACACCCTGCGCTGCGACTCACCCGCTCTCGATTTGCTTAGCAATGCGCAATCCTCGGGCCAGATTCTCCGTGAAGACCGCACCAGAAAGACCGTAATCGGTATCGTTCGCGATTTCAACCGCTTCCTGATCGTCCGAGATTTCGACAATCGAGACCGAAGGGCCAAAAGATTCGGTGTAGAAGAGGTCCATCTCCTTTGTCACGCTGTCAACGATTACAGGTCGCATATGCGTATCAAACTCTTCCTGCTTCGTGTGGTCTCCATGGACCACCCGAGCACCTGCTTTGACTGCCTCGGAGATCAGTCGCTTGTTCCTTTCGACACCTACAGCCGCTACAAGCACAGGGGCAGGCTTGTCGCCGCCAAATATATTCTCGACAGCCTCTTTGAACGCTGCAACGAACTTCGACTTGATGTCCTTGTGTACCAGGATTCGCTCTGAGCTCATACAGATCTGACCAGAGTGCAGGAAGGCTCCGAGTGCGCATTGAGTCGCAGCATTCTTCAGCTCTGCATCATCTAGTACGATTGCACTCGCCTTGCCACCAAGTTCCATCAGGACAGGCTTGAGGTTCTTGCCTGCTTGGCCTGCGATGATGCGACCCACACGGGGTCGAGCCTGTGGTTCCAAAAAGGTAAGTCAATAAAGGTCGTTGATGGTACGGATCTCGTGTACATTACCTGTAAAACTTAATCTTTTTAATGCAACGATGCTCGATGAGCGCTGTAGTGACTTGAGCAGCGTCTTCTGCACGGTGGAAGAGTACACTCAACACGCCGGCAGGGAGACCGGCCTCAGTGAGCACGTTGCCAATCGCCCACCATGTCCGAGGGCAAAATTCTGATCCCTTGAAGATAACACAGCATCCGGCAGCCAATGGGTACAGAATTGACCGCATACCAAGTACATAAGGAGCATTCCTAGTGCTCAGATTAGCTTCTGCTCAGAAAAATGTCATTAACACAGCAGTCTCACCATGGCGCAATAGCCAGCACGGTCCCCAATCGGGCTCCTTCACGATCAATGCACTGGTTCCCTCTTGTTCGCATGTAGGGAATCGAGCCCCATGACCGGTGCTCAGTCTTTCCCGCAACATCGCGCAGCATATCAGCGCATTTCGGCACGTTGAAGCCATTAGCAAATTGTGATGCCGCCCCGGTCTCAATCTTCATGTATTCAGCCAGCTCTTCAGCACGTGCATCAACAATGTCTGCCGCCTTCATGAAGATGGCTCGCTTGGTCGCAGGCTTGGTCTTCGACCAGTCTGAAAGCGCAGCTTGTGCAGCCGATGTGGCCGCGCTGACCTCATCCAGCGAAGCTGATGAAGATAGCCATACCTCCTTCTGAGTCGTAGGTGATGTTACCGAGAATGTGGTCTTTGTCGTGACCTCTTTGCCATTGATCAATAGCGGGACCGTGTAGCTTAGGTCTGGCTTCACGCCGGTTCTGTCACACATTTTGTATACAGTGTTGGTGAGTATGTACTGTTATTTTCTGCAGACACTAGATGTTTTTAGTCGATGACGTCAACGTACCTCGGGTATTTTAGGCGGTGGTGGCAGGTCATCTGAATAGGGGAAGGCGCAGTAAATTAACTGCCAATTGACTGTAAATCGATTGCTGTCTGATTGCTAATCGATTGCTAATTAATTGAAGAGATAGATACTTTGAATTTCGAAGGTATACATCCCTTCCTCAACCCGCAAGTGGGCCGGAGGGATTCTGGCTGGGGGGGGGGGGGGCCTACCCCTCCCCCTCTCGCCCTTCGGGACTCACGAAACTCACGTTACCTAAGTATTTTAAAGTAAGTAAGATTTTCTAAAACCAATTGTGAATTAATTGACAATTAATTCACTGCGCGTTCCCTATTAGGGCTAGGGCATGCCATGTCTGGGCGCGGGCATGGTCAGATGGCCTGCTTCCTGCTTCAGGCGAAGGACCCTAAATCTCAAAGATCCCAAAGCATGAGGTTACTTTTCCTGTGCTGGTTTTATTCGTATCCCAGCTTCGGTAGTCAAGATCTATCAAGTTCGAATAATGACAAGTATCAGGGCCTGTAGAAAATCCCCGCCCCGCGGCAACTCCCCAGCCGCAATCGTTGGTGGGGGGTTGTGGGGTGCCTGATCGATCTAAGGTTTTACCAACCTAGATCTTCGAGCACCTGTAAACGTCTATATAACATAAGAAAAGCTTCACATCTTTAATAGATGGGGAGTTAGTTGAAGTCTGCTAAGCATGCAAGACAACCTTCGTCGAACGCTTTGTCCTTGGCCCTTCTCTCATGGGTCGACCGCAGTAAAGTAACATATGCGGCCCTATTGTCATGTCCTGCAATTGACATAGCAGACTATACAGAGGGATGCAAAATGTCAGTGCTTAAGAGAGCGAGAAACACGGGATGAATCTTTCTTCTTTGTCTTCTCGTTATCTGATATGTATTACTCACCGCGATGCTGGTCCAGATTTCATGGAGATGTACCTCTTGCTCACACGCAAAGATCAACCTTAGATGGCTGTTAATCTCTCCCGCGCAATGTATAAGTACTTTGGGTACTTAAGGTCAGTTTATCATGGCTTGAGCTAGCATATCTACCACAAGTCTACACATCTTTCTGATTGTGTAGCACCAGCAAATGCAAAATCCCCGCTCGACAAAATAGGTAGACACATAGCCTGCATGTGTAGTATCATTGCTTCAGACAGAGATACCGATACGTGTGTCTTTCGTGTTCGACAACTTCATGTTGTTCACGTCTTCACTGTCACCAACAGTCCCACAAAGCATGAAGTTCATGTCCCTGTCGTGGCGCATGTTCCTGTTACAGGTTTCACCAAGTTTCAGCTCGGGAACACACATGCGGTCTCTTTATGATCCGCTTGTTCGCTTCTTCTGCTTAAGGCCCTTTAATTTTGTCAAATCTCTACTTTGTAGCTCGTTTTGCAAAGGTGCACATGTGGTTGCTCAACGCTTAGCAGACCACAAAAAGATGTCGTTGTCGAGTCGCATAACAAGCTACTGAGCTTAATCTCATAAGGCCTAAGTTATGAAGCGTTTCCTACGCTCCATTGACTTAGATGTTCTGAAAATTGCTAAAATCCAGCAGGTCTCTCTCGAACCTCTGCAGCTCCATTGCTTCCAAGGCTGTCGCGCATCTCCATGACAATTGTAACGATACAGTTTGCTTAGAACTTCGAATTCCACAGACTGATCTAGTACTGTATTTTAGCAAGTTTGGGGTCGCTCCAGTGCCAGTTTTCCCAATGAGATCTCCAAGACTACCTACCTGCAGGACTAACGCCGGCTAGATATACCAAGGTCGCGATGAGCGGACATGACGCCATAAAATTTGTGCAAAGCTCAAGATTCCGAACGGGCCGCCGGATTGATCAGACGCATGCCTCGCGGCCAACGTCGGTGCACGGGCATAGCATCGTGACATATGCCTCAGGCGTTCAGGCGGCGACGACCCGACCCAGTGACTATAACAGAATTATCATATGTTATCACAAACAGCAAACGACATCCGCCCTGGGTTCCGGTGAGAGGGCGAGTAAGTTAGCGTCACGATCGCTGCCCCATATCGCTCCCCACCAACTGCAAAGCCTGCAGATGTTTCACCATCTCTTGAAGAACTCGACTCTGAAGGGGACATTGTTCGTCGGTTGCGGTATCTTCACGTATCTGAGCGACATAAGGTTCAGCACCGGAGGCAGACTACACTGTGCTATCCCACCGTAGCCATTGCTCGAGCATCCTTCATTCACCAGCGCGAAACAAGCCATCTCCACTAGGTCCTGGGAGAGGACGTGATGCAGACATTCAGCCTGTGCCGCAAGCGATCTTGCGGATCATAAGACTGATATTAAGCCGTTCCCTCGAGCCCATGTTGGCGCTTGACCTCCTAGGCTGGCAGTGGCCACCAGAACATGGAGCCTGGTCTATATGGAACGGAGCAAGGACACGACAGAGGCTATCAGCGAAACCATGCAGTCAGCTGCTCATGTCATTTCTCGGTGGTTTGACATGGCTGCACCAATACCACACTTCTCCGACCCTCCATGAACCGTTGGCAGGGGCAGTGACCCGCACAAGGGGCGGGAGCAATGAGCTGATGCAACATGACCCGGGGAAGCTCGAGGACATACAGAAGGAAGGACATGGGGCCTTGTTGTGCTGTCAATCATAAACACCGGATCTATGTGGATACGCGCCGTCCATCTCGGATCTCAACAATTCTCCTGATGCAGGCTCTCAGCTCCGAACAGCGAAGCAATCAAGACTGAATAACATCGCTATTGACTCACATGATTCCGGGCGTCAAGGACTCTCGCCTCGTTGCTATCGGAAACGTCCAAGGAAGGAGGCCGCAACCGACATGTTGCTCCATTTTCTCCTGAAGCCCCCCGGAGAAGTTGGTCATGACTATTGGAGTCCGCGAATCTGAAACCCGCCTTTCGAGTTTGCACAAGCAGCATCGCCCATCCATCCCCTGACCGAAGCTTTCTCAAGTACCTAGGTCATCAAACCTGTTGTAGCATCCCTGTGATGTTTGATCGTCTTCCACACAGGTTCCTAGGCTCAAATATCCTCAGTCTGCTGTCGCAGAAACTTGGCCAGTACTCCAGCACCATTATGATAGCCTTTTATGTGAATTGGCATTGTTTCTGCGCCAGAGCAAATGTGTGTAATATGTCACCTCTGAATTATACGGGGCTGTGTAAAGTTGAAAGTTTTCGACATCCCAACCGCTCAAATCTACTGCAAAGTCCCAACAGATCTATTCAACGCGTATCAAGGCAGTTCATAGGGTGCGGAGTCTCCTTTCTCTATCGAACATATCAGACCTTTACAAACACCCTTTCGTCACGTGGGAAAGCATTGGGACTGAGTTCCTGACCAACCATGACCACGCTGTCCCATTCGGCAGGGTACCTATATCAGCTTCGCATATAGACTATATGTCCCGCCACAGATTCAAAAATGGGGTCTTTCCCAAGACCCAATTGGCCCAGTTTCACTCATCATCTTCTTGCCCAGCCAATGAAGATTTTTCACAAAATGTAGACGAGCTGCCGTCTCATGCGCATCATCAGCGATCACAACTGGAAGCCTCTGTTTCGGCAAACTTTGAGGCGAGACATAGCGACGTTTCTAAGCTTGGAGCGCTTTTCCAAACACATACGACCGACCACGTACCCGGTTGCTGGTTGTTTGCCTCCGGCCATGATAAAGGCAGAGGAGTTGGGCGAGCGGTAGTGGTCTGTCAGCGCGGGAGAAAAGCTCCCCGGGGATTATGTGCCTTTGCTATACGTCTCCACGTCGCTTCGAACGGCCCCAGGCATACTCTTTGTGCGGGTACGTACATCATGGTGCGTTGCTATAGCATCTTGCAGCTGGTGTTGTGGCTAGTCTTCTTCCTACCAAAGGAATGCATGAAGACACCCTCGAGCAAGGTGTTCCGCACACAACAGGCATCAAATATTGACCGCGATTTCCCGATCGCCTCACTCGCCAAGAAATTATGTACGTGTAGAAATCGCCACTGCCATACAGCCGATCAGCATGTCCGAAATTCCAATATGATCATCTACGCAGACGACACCCGCTGTGGGAAGCCGCGGAGATATGTTTGCCAAACCTAGTCTGACTTCGGTAACCGGAAAAAGCAATCGAGTGAATTCCTACCCACGGCGGCGGGGCCGTTGTCCAGCTTGCGGTTTACTTGTCAACCAACCCTGTACTGATGGCCACGTTGACCTTAGTGACGAACAGACACACCACTGCTCATCGCAGCATGCATACACCATGCCGAAGCGGTCTTTGTTGAACACCAACGACCTAATCCGCGAGGCCATTGCAGCGCGGCCAAGCTGCGTATCGACGGTTCTGGTCAACTCGGCAAACCAGGTACATCTGCAGGCTCTTCGCAACCAACAGCTCCTCTACAAAATAGATACACGCCACTGATCTGCAGCGTGAAAAAACAGGTTGCTGGCATGCGGTGTGTGCAGGATCAATTTATGTGTCGCTGACCCTGACGCCAGCTCATCCCGGGTAATACAGAGGCGAATTTCCCGCATGCGCATGGTGTTGGCAGGCGATGAGCGAAGGGTGTTCTTATGCGCACTGGTGATGTCTATGTGAATCGTGACGAGGTACCTCGCTTGTTCATTTCTAGGAGGATGTAGTATAATGAGGCTTCGGATTTGAGGAGGATAAAAACAGACATAGACATGACGACGAAGAGACCCGAGAGAGGTAAACAGGCCACGCTCATCTGTAGAGTATGAGAAGACGCTTTGTATAGAACGAGGACATACCGCGGATGTGACTTATTTAGTCTGCATCTTAGAATTGCATTCAGTACCCATCGCAACAGCACCTCGCTACCGTAAGAGCCGTGGGTCTACACAACTTTTGCCTAGCAGCAACCGTCCAAATACCCAGCATCTACGCGCAAATGCAGCCGATTCAAGTCCCCAACCCACCATCACTCGCCAGAAAAGAGCGGTAAAGGCACATCACGCATGACGCAGCGCCCACAAACCACCCGCCCCGTCCCTGTGCATTACGTACACCTGAGGCATCTTGGCTGCGACAGCCCTACGAGACATCCATCCTGAGGATCAGATCATAATTCAGGCATCTGAGACTTGTGTTACGACTCCAACCTCGCGGTTTCAGCGGGGCTCTCCCGCTGTTTCAGATATCTCATCGACGTTCCTGCGCACAGCGTCAGGTATATATGGCTTCGAGAAGGGCGATTATGCGCCTAAGGTTGTGGATGATGTGTGAAGAATGTATTTGGAATCGTGAGTGTGGCGTGGCACGAGGTGGGTTTTGCGAGCAGAGCTTGCGGCGCAATGCCACGCTTGTTGTTGGTATTTGTTATTAAGTATATGGATTATGCCATTACAAGCCGGCGTATTACAATCGTATGGCTCTAAATAAGCGTTGATAGAAGGTTGACCAACACATTTGACACTGGTAACATGTGGAAGAAAGCGAGGCGCATTATTCGCGCATACATAAAGAAAATGCATGAAAAAACACTTTACCGCCAATGACGTGTATTTGACATAGGAAATGTACTTGTATAAACGACAAACGAACATGACACCGAAAAGTTCTCCGCCCTGTGCTCTGTGTTTGGGGTATCTTTTTTTGCCCTTTGCGTCTCCCAAACTCTCCGTCATCCTGTAGACACGCGCTTGAGATGCATGACAAATCATCGATTGTTGCCTATGCCCAATACCATGCCGTCCGTCTCTTTGTTTATGCTCGACCAAAAGTGTGCTCGAAACCTGCCCCGTGTGTCCCAACGCCGTCAACAATGCTATTCCAAGACATCCTATTCGCTGCGAGCTTCCGTCGTTGGGAGATGTAGTGTGTTCGATGAGAAATGCTTTCGTATGCAGCTAATATTGTGTTTTCGAGCGAACTTGTATCGAACCAAGAAGGGTATACCGTGAGTTATTCGTCGATACGTCGTGAGATTTTGAACAAGAGGAAGAACAAGAAGAAGAAGAAGAAAGGTACACGAGTGATTAAATGCATGTAGTCTCCCACAAAATGTGTGCCTCAGATATTAAAAGATCGGGTTGAAGAGAGCTGTGAGCCAGCACAGCCTCTCGTTTGTCCCATAGGGTTGAACATGCCTTGAAGAGAAAACGCGCGTCTCGGAGTTCACCACGCGCGAAGGCTTTCGAATTGGCCAGCTAGGCCTTCGCACTGGCGATCGACTTGTTGTTCGGCTAGTCACTGGTAGCTTTGGTCGGGATCGCTGGGGCCGGCGCCGAGTTGCGACGAGGTATAGCCACTTTGATGTTGTTCTTGATCATCTTCTTCGGCGCCCTCGACTGCATCCATTTCCGAAGCCTTTTCTCTACACGCAGCTGGTGAAAAGCCGCTCCCGACTTTCGAGGAAATGATGCGCCATCGATCGTTTTCGTACTCTGTCATAGCGTTGCGAAGTTTCAGGACCTGTTGTGCCGATTACGGTTAGCACATCCGATGTTTGAAGGCTGGCAACGCACGACGTCGCGTGTTTCACGACGCCGTTACAAAAGGTGAACTCACCATCTCATCTGTCCATACCGTGGTCTTTGCTTTGAGCTTCGTGCAGTAGCGGACCTGCAAGGTACCCGAGCTGCGCCCTGGAAAGAAGTCTGCGATCTGTTTCCAAGTGAGGTTCTTCTTCTCCTTCAAGTCGACTAGGAGCTGATCGTCTTCGGGCGTGAACTTGAGCTTTGGACCCCGCGGTCGCGCTGCTGGTGGGGGCATCCCCTCTTGTCCCACCACGCTAGGAGGGCCATGATGCTGGGCGGGTGAGGGAGGAGCGCCCTCCATCGGTTGATGACGCTTATTGCGATGTTGGTTGGGCAGGTGGTGATGATGCGTAGGAGGAAGAGCAGAGTGCGGGGATTGCGGCGGTTGATACTGCTGAAGGGAGTATCCCTGGCCAGGGTGACCGAGTGAGACGCTTCCTGTTGCTTGTGCGTACGGATTGAGTTGCTGCTCTAGAGTCGGAAGCTCTTGCTGTTGCAAGTGCTGGTCCTCTTGATGACTGCGCTTGCGCGAAATCGGCTGGTGCGAGGCTTGCGGGTAGCCCACGTTGTAGGAAGATGGCGACTGTTGAGACATGGAGTGATGGCGCAACATGTGCGGTTGATGTAGTGACGGGTGTGTCTCGATATCTGTGTATGCGGGATGGTGGGCAGCGCCAGCATGTTGGAGCGTTTGAGACGGATGTGGCTGCAGGAAGGAGTGGTGGTGGTAACCCGGAGGCAGTCCGCCATGGGGATGGAGTACATTTTGATGCTCGACGTTTGACGTCGGAATGTGATGTTCTTCCCCGGCATCGCCTGGTACGCTGTAGTCGAGGAAAGGGCCTCGATAGGGACTCGCCAGTGTTGCGAATACGCATGGAGACTACCAGAGCTAGCTTGCTCTGGCAGGCCGCCGTAGTGAGACCTGAGCCAGAAAAAGAGTGCCTAGTTTGAGTTGGTGTGTCGAACGAAGGTGGTTGTATCGCACGTGTTTGGGATATTCGAATTCTGTTATATTGACAAATGGTGGAGCAAGAAGAGCCGGGAGAAACGCGCCATCAGTCGAAGTCTTATCGCGTGTGTTAAGCGTCGGGATGTGGGCTATAGCCTTGTAAAAACTAACCTAAAAGTTATGTTCGGCTGGGGACACTGGATGGGATATAAGATGTTCGCGCGTAGTGGTCCAAGGCATTAAAATTTAGGGCACTACGTCCCTTCAAAAAGCCCGGCCCTGTGCGATTGCCACACGGACACAGACACCAAGCATGGTGGGCTCTGGGTCATCCCCACGAGACGGTCTCTGTTCCTGAAGAGCACGGAACAAGCTTAGTAGGGAAGGCCCGGGTCGAATTCTACGTCAAGCATAATGCGGTGATCATGACAGGGAGGGGGTCCCCGGCACAAGATCTGGACGAGTAGCAAGGTCCATTACGCCAGTGCAATGCCGTGGACTCGTGTTGTGAGTGGCTGCTGAGGCAAAATGAAATTGGCATGAGGGTACTTGCACTGGGCGTCGAGTGGCCAGCAGGCGACGGGGTCCATCCCATCGTAGACCTATTTCTAGAATACCACCAGAAAGATCTCCAACGCCGTTGCAGGCTCTGCAGCACGGATCCTGGCGAAGCGTGGTGGCCAGGAGATGTGCATGAGAACAATCTGAACAGGCTAGGAAAGGCGCGCCGAGCGTACAACTAGGGCAAATGCCCAAACGGGAGCTGCCACCAGCCCAAGCATGCCAGATTGATGAGCCTGCGGACAGCCAGGTTCGCGGACAGAGGAGGTTGGTTTCTGCTTTGCCAGCGTGTGAGGTAAGCTTGAGGTCGCCTGATGCCATGACTGAGCAGCGCAACCGCATCTCATGGCATATGGCGGGTTGTGCCTCACCGTGAACTCGTTCATGCCTGGAAGAGCCTTACCCGTCGATGGCTCTCTCGAGGCATGATGCTGCGTGCTTCTCGCGCGGTACTCGGATCTGGACATAGTAAATGCCGGCAGAGGAAGCAGGCCTGCCGTAGCACCCGCCATGTAAGCAGTGGTCCGGGTACAGACATGCCTCACTCATGGTTCCTCTAACGCATAGGCATGATGGCCTCAGATTGGCTCATGCATGGGTCGTTTCAAGGTATACACGAGATCCCTGTCTATATGCGGTTCGTCATCCCCGTGAGAGAAGATCGCCCAGCCACAAGAATCTTCCGAGCCCTGTCCAGATGACGCAGCAGCATGCACTGCAGAGGCAACGGGTGCACGGAGGGAAGCGCGCACATGCTGTGGCAAAGCAGGATCAAGTGCGCCGCTGCAGAAGGCATCGACAGCCACGTACTGTACCTGAGACACGAGTAGATGAGCAATGCTCGCGACCGGAAGGGCTATGCGCATGTCGGTGTGGATGGTGGGAGAGGCGAAGGAAGCGAGCGGCGCCATGACATGAACGACAGCGGCAATGAGGTCGGCCCTCGATTGAAGGTAGGCCCGCTAGACTCGGGAGCGACCCACGGCTCGATAGCGACAGCTTCTTGGCACCTGTTTTCCCCTAGGGACGTGCCTGTGATCTGCCCGCCCCCGAACCTCGCATTCATCTCATCTCTCGACTGCAGCAGCGGGTTGAGGGCGAGTGTTGCTGGTGGCGCATCGCATTCGCGATACAGTATGTGGCCGTGGCCTGACGGCCTGCAGCATGCAAGCCATCCTCCTCAACGAACATTAGTCGACCAGCAAGCTCAACACCAAGCGGTCCTTCACGTGACCATGACAAAGAATGGCGCAAGACTAGGCAATAATGTACCAGGGAGTCCCTGCAAACGTCGCAGTCGCTTCGGGCGAGTATGACCTCAAGTTTGCAGAGTGTGACTCTGCCAGGCCTCGCAGCTAACCATGCCCGTCCGCCGTCCTCAAGTACTCGACCAACCTTCGGAATTAGCCTGAATGATGGCCGAGCAATAGCCCGCGCCCATAGGTCTGACCGGTCATAGAAAGCAGTCCATGCTTCAATACTCCCCCACAAGCCGCGCAAACGCGTCGCGACGTGTTCTCCGAATCACACGCGTCCTGGGTACACCCAGGTCCCAGAAAGAGAATTCTTGCCGTGTTATAACGAGCATCCTGGAGCAGCAAGATGCGTCGATATTGTTCTCGGTGTGGCTGTCAACGACAACAGTATCGCGCGTGGAGCGGCAGATCCAACCTCCAGCTTTCTTGTATGTTTTGACTGCGCCCATACATCTGGTTCGGGAAAGTAGCCGATGGTTCGCTTAGGACGTTGACCGTTGCACAAGGGAATCTCGAAATCGATGCGCTAACAACCGATGATCGCACGAGGATAACGTCGATCCTTTCTCCCAACGTGCCACGCCTTGAGCGAACGGGTATACAAGCGGCATGCGGACGGCAAGTGCCACACGACGATGCTGCTGCTCGCCCAAGTCGACCCCAGGACGGGAGCTTGCAGCAGACGATAGTTGCAGGACGGTAACCTGTTGAAACGTTTGGCGCGAACTGCTGCAGATAGCCGAAACAAGAGGGTGAACCCAAGAGCAGGCTATGTCGGCCAATAGTATTTGTCGATCAGCTAACGTACTTCCCACTTCCCTCCCAGAACGCACTTGTCAAGGGTTTACTACCGTTTCCGGACTCGTTAGGATGGCCACATCCTGTCCACAACGGGACCTCGCTACGGACGATTGGCGTACCATCGGAAAGGAGAATGGAGAAAAACGAAAAGAAACATCAAGAAACCTTGCCACCTGACCGATGGGCTGATTATCTTGATCAAACGAAAAGCCGGCATGTGCCTCGCGTGCACGCAGTACCCCACTGCCAAGGACCACGATCGAGGACACCAAGAGGTACGGGCGGATGCCTGCAGAAGCTCTGTAATGCTCGATCGACAGACGGCCGTTGGTATGATAAAGCGGGAGTGTTGCGCTAAATCCTAAAAGACGCGGTTTGTGGTCATGAGTCGCTCAGTACTTTCCACCGAAATGCTCCTTCGCATACTGTTCGCATGCCTAGCGGGCAAGCAAGTCAGCTCGTGACCCTTTGGACGACTTGGAGATTTACTGGACAGGTCATACTTTTGCAGGCTTTCCGACCTTCTGGCCAATGACCTTCCACTTGTTCGCGTCGTACTCTTTGATGGCAGCAAGCAGGGCAGCACTCTTCTTACTTGTCAGTCACAGCGACGCTGAACGACGGATGGATACTCACTTCGTCCTCGGCGAACTCTGCGTAGTGCATGTCCTGTCTGGGTGAGCATGCGCGGTGAGTCGGACAGCACTCTGTGGTTGCGCCTACCTTGTACCAGTGCTTTTTCACACTTCCCTCGGTGCGTTGCGGAAAGGTCTGTCATTGCGCGATTGGTCAGCGATTGTTTTTCTCATACTCGAATTTGATGGATTTGATGAATCCGTACTTTTGCAATCTCGCTCCAGCTGTTGCCCGCATCTCTCATCTGTTTCAGTCTGAGCTCTTCAGCTGGCGTCCACGGCGTGTTTGTCCGGCTCTTTTTCAATTTTGGTTCTTGTGCAGCGGTATCAACATCAGCTGCTGGGGGCGCAGCACTGGTTGCATGCGCATCGGCGCCCCCAGCAGAGCTCGACATGCCTTCTGGCGGCTGATTCAGCGTCACCGACTTGCGCTTTCGGTTCGCGGTAGGTGTCAGTGGAGGAGGTGGTGGGGCACTGCTCTGCGACTCTTGACCTGCCGTGGTGACGGATGGGGCTGGCTGCAAGCTTGGCAGCTCAGTTGAGGCAGGATGCTGGGGAGTGGGCTGGGGAGGTGTTGCGATGGGCGAGGGTTTTAGATTGCGCCTAGCAGAGGGTGAAGAGCTGTGCAAACGGAAGGTACAAGGTCAGCGGGCAGGGCTGGGCAGGAGCGACTCGGGGCAACAGGCGAGGTGAAGGGGCAGAATACTTTGGAGAAACTCACGACATGGCGGCAGATGGGCGTGTTTTGGCGTGGACCAGGCGGACAGCAACACGAAGCAGCTTCACGGGTGAGACTGGGTGCCGCTATACAGCGTGGTGTCATGCTCGTATAATGCAGGCTTCAGGATTGCACTCAAGAGGTACGACGGGCAGAGTAGAGACGGTAGATCATGATGATATTCAGGTAGGCAGCTGGCCTGCTGCTGCCAGTGCCGATCAAGTACGGGGGATACAAAGAAGGTCAGGTTCGCAGGCTGACGAGCGAATGGGAGGACAGCAGCGGCACGGGTGTGGAGGACGACGACGATGCAGTGAGGTTAAGCGGGCAAAGGCTAGCGGGGACACTTGTACAGGTACTTGGCCGGAGGTGTAGAGCGCGGGCAAGGTCGCTGTCGAGGACGTCGTGGCAAGTACCCGGTACGAAGGCGACGTGCGAGCAAGAAGCGGGGTAGCAGGCTAGGTGGCTTTGAGGTCATGGAGAAGGCGAGACGTCCAACCTGGAATGTGGCCAAGTGCGCGTGACAGCGTCGTGCATGACTACATGGCGTGTACGCATCAAAGCTGAAGATGCAGCGGCCCCAAAGCAGCCACGACAGCCACGACAGCCACGACGGACGGGGAGCCGTGCCCAGAGACACGCACTCGCTACACGCGCACCGCGCACCTCCCACTGCCAGCACTTGCGGGCGACATACCACAGTACACCACGATCGACTCTTGGAGTGGCCCTTGTCGCGCGGCCTTCGGACGGGCGCTGCGGGCGTGGGTGTGGCCATGATGATGTTCACAAGACATAGCGGGGTAGGTACTGGCCCGGTCGCTCTTTCCTCTGTGCGGTCGCGCCTTTCCCGCAGCGTGCGTGATTGACCGATCATGGCGAAAGTCACGACTACCTCGACGACGACCCTGAAGCCACTGTGCTACCCAGAGTGACCACGTCAACAAGACTCGTCAATCTATCTTCCCCCCCGTTCCGCCCTGCCCACCAATAGCCTCACCCCGTTGTAGAGTGTCGCCATTTAGCCCGCCTCTGATGCTGCGGGCACCTCACCATCCCTGCCCATTCCCCGCGAAAGCCTGCGCTGCGCCTGTAGACTACCTCCTGCAGCTTGTCAACTACGACGGAGAGTAATCCAGGATACCTATCCAATCGCCCCAAGCTTCACACAGTATCGCTCGGCCGCTGACAATGACGAGCACTGGAGTCGCAAGTCCAGCGGGATGATGTAGCCCTCCGTCACGGGGCGACGCAGCCTTTTCAATGCCTCGTGTCCGCCTCGCGCTGCTCTCCACCTGTTTCTGCGGCTGATGCAGCGCCAGTATCAGTATCAGCCTCAAGCGTTTGATCGAACCGGCTCTGCCCCAGACCGCCCAGTCGCAGCGCCCATGAACCGCCAAGATCTCGGCCTGAGAAGCGCCTTATCAGGTTGATGCTTCATGGCGGATATGACGCTTCCGAGTGTGTACTCGTTTCGCCCGTCTCACAGCGTCGACCATGACCTAGTCACCCGCAACATATTGCGCGTCCTCGCACAGCGAACTTCCATCTGCACACTTGCTTCTCTACCGCGCTGCGCGCGTTGATGCTCTGGCGTGCTGATGGCACGCGAGACGTAATTCACTGTGGGCTGTGCCGATTGCCGAATCTGGAGAAAACCGACGCACTGTTCCTTCCCGCAGCCTGTCACGTTACGTTTGCAGTTAGCGCCCGCACGCTCTGGAGCTGTGGGTGGAGCTTGTTTCCAGGCTCTCCAAACACTGTCAAACCTCTCGCTTCGTCAAGTCTGAGGCACGTTCCGTTCTCTGACGCCCCCAGTTTTGAAACTGGCTCCTTAGCGCCCAAAACAGCTGCAAAACTCATGCAACCTGCTCTAGAGCCTCAAGCATTGCGGCGGTCAGATCGAATTCAAACTAACGTCCCATCCTCTTCCGGCTTAACATGTCTCGCGTCAGGGTTCTTCTAAACATTTTGCCATCCAAGCCCGCTGTCACCCATGGCGCCCATCACAATCGGAACTGCAGTAACTGCGGTTTGAAAACGTTGCCAACATCAGATCCGCCCCTCCAATCACCCATGCCCTGTGCGCTGCAGTGAACGACCCGTTTCTTGTCATCGGCCAAACTTTATATTCTGTCGGATGCCCCAAGTTTCGAGGCTACAACCGCACTTGTTCAATCGGCTTCAGTCTTTTGTTTTCTTTTAGCAGCCTTGTAATACTTTCGTTTATTCCCACTGGTTTGGGCTGCCTTACATTCCTTAATCAACATTGCTGAGCAATTCCTCGTGTATATCCAAACACTTTGATAATACTTTCTTTTCCGAGCCAGCCTCGAAGACTACCGACGAACATCCCTAGCGGACACGATCATCTCACGATACTTGACGGCAATACTCAAACGATCACCACCCCAATAAACAACAACACCAACACCACCTAAACCAGACCCAAACGACCTCCACAATGCTTCACCATCAGCCCCAGATCCTCTCTCCTCTTCCAGAGATGAACTCGCAGTCCCCGGACCCTTCCAGCCTTCGTGCTCGCAAGATGTCTGCTGGAGGCAACAGGTCTTGGTCTGAAGAAGAGGTAAGATCATTGTAGCCTTCGCTTCATTGTAACTCGAATTAACATGTCTCTAGGAGAACTATCTGCTTCAGACCCGCATGCAGAAGATGCCTTACAAGCACATTGCTGCACATCTCAAGAAGACTGAGCTTGCATGCCGCCTGCACTTCCACCAGCTTTCCCACGGTAGCCACCGCCGCAAGCGCACCTCGTCTGTTTCTTCCGCCACCTCCTGCAGCTCCAACGGTACCTCTCCGGCCTATGCCATGGCTATCGACCACGACGCGTACTCGCAGTCTTCCCGTCACAGCTCCCCGATGAGCTACAACGGTAGCCCGCACATTAGGGCCGGGTCCGTCACTGCTTCCCCTGGACGTGCTCAGCACAAGATTCTCCTGCCCAAGCCGCGCACCCTCACCCCTCAGGGATCTCCCGAACCCTTCAACGGCCTGCGCATTAACACCGAGGTCGCTCATCAGCCCAAGGTTGTCGACACTGACCGCCTCCGCTCCATTTACGAGGCCCGCCGCAACCAATTCTGGGCCACGGTCGCCGCCGACTACGGTGCTGATGTCTCGCCAGCGCAACTCGAGGAGATCTGGCGCAACGGCTCTGCTGGTGTTCGTCCTCCTACCCCCGACGCGTCCCCAGACGGCAGCATCATGCACAACCCCATGCTCAAGCCTTCGCCTTTCCAGTATGCGTCCCCTGCCCACAGCGAGCCGGCCAAGCACTACAGCCCCATGAACCCAATGGGCCAGCACTCTTTCTCGGCGTCGGAGCGCTTGCCATATATGCTGCCAATGCCCGTGCCGTCTACTGGCCGCCAAAGGTCCGGCACCTGGAGCTCGGCGCCGCGCGACAACATGCCCATCGCCAGCCTCCTCAACGATGACAGAAAATAGGTGCTTCTATATTAGGCCATTGCACGACTCTTCCAATTCTTACTCTCTTTCACTCTTCTTCAGCGAATGTGCCCTACAGTGGTTGCCTCGTGGTTATGCGCGACAAATGTTGTTCCACACAATTTTTAGTTTGGTGCTCTATTCAGTTTTTTTCCTCTACTCTATCTACAATCAAGTATCGCTTTAGCATGTACCCTTACCTCACAAAGAGACAGTCAAAACGCGTCTCGCAAATTAATTCAAAGAACTCTTTTCTGATCTGACCCTGCATGAATATTGTTCCTACTGGTTTTGTTTTGGTGGTGTTTGATGTCTGCATCGCGCTATCCTGATGGAGATATCTCCGTTTAGCGAATCTGGAGCAATAGCTTGGCTCGTCCCTGATTGACTTCGCATTCGCATCTCGCCGATATTGGTTCTCGCGCTGACATTCTCAGGCCAACAAACAATAAACATTATTTTCGAATATGCGACCCGTTTGCCCTCGGAAGTTACTTGAGAAATCACGTCGTGCACGCACGCCTTTTCCGCACGTTCTCGTATCCTCCGCCACACCCGATCGGAAACTATGAGATCTTGACAGCCGGCTGCCCGAACGTTGACCCGTCCACCGTTTCTCACGCACTAGCGTCCCTCCACTTTTTTCTTCGCGCGAAGCTATCCCGATCCTGACCTGCTGCAGACTTGAAACATCAACGTCTGCAGGATTTGTCACCGCGATGCGAGGACTTCACATCGTGGCGGTGAAGGATGGTTGATCAAATTCTGGCGCCAATGGACCTTATCTAATTCTGAGTCAGATGACGAGTTTTGGCCTAAGGCAGCATGGATGTGGATGGACGATTGTATTGAAATGGAGCAGGACAGGGGTCGTAAGTTTCACGAGGCGTTCGCGGTCCGGTGAACACTCTACACAATCTTTTCACACCCTTCCACACCCAGCAAAGACTTCCACGCCGCAATATATCCTAAACTCAAAGCCCACCGGCCTCCACTCCAGCATGCTCAGGCCCGGCGCTGCGGCACTAACGGCGCATCTCCCGCTGACTTGCATGCCTCCCCATCCTCGCACCGCTTTCCCTTTCCTTGCATCCAACGCATGAATACCCACCGGACCGTGTCAAACCCACGCTCCCCATGCTCACGTCTAATCGCCAACGCGCCCCCCCCATCCATGGCATGTAATCTCCATATGCCGCGCATTAACACGATCTACGCGCTAGCATTGTTCGTGGGTGTTGGTACGACGGCGGCATGAACGGTCTGAGATGAGGATTGGAATTCGGTGGCCAGTGAATGGTCCGTTGCGCTGTGAGCCGGGTCTCGGGGTCGCCGTGGCCGTGGGGTCGGAACCACTCCGAAGACACTGTCAGCATAAAGGAGGCGTGACGTCGGTCGACATGCAGCCTCTCTTCTCAGAGGATTGTGTACCTTGGGGGTATGGGTTCTGGAAGGATGGAAGCCCGGAGATGGATGTGCTGGGTTGGTGTTGTCGACCAGTGGGTTCTGCTCGCCTTATGCAGGTAGAGACTCGGGTGTAATCATGGCTGACGATGCGTTGGCGAATGTGAATCTCGTGAATTGGGGCAGAGTCGGGTGTTGGCTAAGTTGGCAGCGGAGGAAGCGGTCTGCTCGAGTCGAGGGAGCTGCCTGCAGCAAGAACTGCTTGGGAACTTCCCCACGTAGTCTCAGTTGACTTTGTAAAGCTGTTTGATGGACATTCAATGTCCATTGATGTGTATAGTTTGTTCACAGATGTGTAGCTCTGCTCCCGTACAACTCACTTGATCGTTCGATAGGGCAGTAGATATATGGAGAGGACAGCAACTCTGAATTCAAGCAACCCTCTTAGTCTTCGTGTGCTGCCGAAAGCAACTGAACCAGACTATCTTGAATGCTCACGATCAGACCGCGTCCTTTCAGGATCCTGTTTGCCCTTCGTTCCGGGCACTCGTCTCCCACTCTGTTCAATATCATCCCTCAACTCCTCAATCTCCCCCGAAGAATACACGCCTCGTTCACTATACTCTGCGTCCATCCTCTGCATCAACTCTTCCCCAGGCAGCAAAATACTCCTATCAATGGCCAGCGGCAGCCCACGATGTCGACCTCTCACCATGACAAACAACAACACAACTTTACTCAAACTCGCAAAATCTCCACACAGACTGTAGTCTTTGCCAGGCACGCCAGTACTGAGACCCACAGTGCCGTATGCAGACGTGACTTCGAAAAGGACAGAGAATTCACTAAAGCCAGGATCGCCGCGGACGATATGCCCCCGCTCGATGATGCATATCAAGAAGAAAGCGAAGAACTGGAACCAGATATCGTACGCGAGTTGCTTCTGTAAATGTGATGCAATCCCCGCCGCGCTGCTGTCGTGCTCTTGTAGCCCAATCGACCGCTCTTCGTACGTGTTCGTCTTGCGCAGCGTAAGCACGAGCGGATAGCTGGAGATGTACATGATGATGAGATACGCGACGAGGCAGGCTGGCGCAAGCGACGAGAAGGAGATGATGTAAGCGCCCGAGGTTCGCAGACCAGTGGCCTGGAATAAGCCGTCGAGGATGCGTGTGCCGGTAGGAATGGATTCGACGTCTGGTATGCCGATGTTCAAGATCTCGAAGCACAGCCAGGCTGTGATGTCGATGCTGATTTGGATGAAGAGCAGATACCACGTCTCTCTACTCGGAAACAAGTACAAAAAACACCTCCGTGGATGCTGCAACAAGAAATCCAGGGTATTCTGGAAGCGCGACCCCTTCGGACTCATTTTCTTCATGAGCCAGATTGTCAGCCGCAGGAAGATGGGGAATTGCGTCTGGCCCAGAAACGCCAGCGAGCCGGCGACGAGCAGGATGAAGGGCTTGCCGCTGAAGGGAATGAAGTTCGCGTTGAGGATGTTGAGCCCGCCGTTTGCGAATTCTGTAACGGTGGCAAAGAATGCCCACCATCCTGGGTTCACGCCGCCTGGCTGCGCGTCTCGGAGTATGGCTTTGGTTGAGCTGCGGTATGCATATGGGACGAGGAAGATGGTGCCCATTGTGTACCAGAATATCTGGTAGCCGACGAGGATGAAGAGTAGGGCCTGGAGAGCGCGATATTCGACGCCACCCAGCTCGAGGCGATCGTGTTCACTGAGCTCCATGAAGCGGCCTTTGGAGTCTAGATGAGGCTTGAAGCTCAAGTAGCCGTGATGTTCGGGCTTCAATTCGCTGGTGAAACGGTCGAAGAGGCGGGAGAAGAGACTGCGGGCTAATTTTGTCTCCCAGGGCGTTGGGACGAAGCCGAATCCAGACTGATGGTGGAAAGTGCGCCTTCTGGAGAGTGGTTGTATCTTAGGCGATCGCTCCCTATGTCTCTGCTTGCCCCGATTTGTCTGGCCGAGTTCTATGGCTGGTATGGGGCTACTGCTACTCGTACTAGCCCCTTGATGGATCCGATTACTTTCTTCAATATCTTGCACGAGTCGTCGCATAGTATGCGAATGCTTAACAACATCGGCCATTTTCTTGCGGAACAGTGCTCGCCGTATGAGCACAACCCAGGCCGATACAAAGGGGATACTTCCCAGTATCATCAGGACGCATAATACTGCTTGCTGGAAGCCCGACAGGTCGCCTAGATTCACAGAGTTGAGACCTGCATTTTGTCAATATTGTGACATCAGGCTTTCTATTACAGTACATACCAGTCGTCGACATCGCACTGGTACATAGGAACAACGCATCCATATACGTTAAATGAGCTTTTCCATACTCTTTTGGCCCATGTGCAATGCCTGCTCCATATACAATGACGGATGAGATTGCAATGACAATGATGAAGTACAACATATGTGCCCTGCAGAGTAGAGTGCGCAATCAGCATATGCCCATCGAAAAACGCGACTTTTGCTTACCGATAAAAGTTCAAAGTGAACATCTCTCTCCGAAGATACTTCAAGAAATCATTCTTCGCCTTGCGCGGATCTCGCAATTCATCAATCGGATCTGTCATTGTCCAAACTCATAGACCTTCAGGTCGCGTCAATCTGCTACGGAACAGCGCAGGCGCAACACGACATTGGCAAACACCAGGAATTGAGAGTCATATCGCACCGAGATACCGGATAGTTGTGGATTGAACATCCCAGTCCGTAGAGACGTGGTTGAGGCAGTGCATTATCCGTTGTCTCAAATGACATCATCGCGTCGTCCAAGCCCAATCGGCGCGCAGCGATTAACTTGGCTTTCGCGATGTTCAGGTCCGCGACGTTGTTTATTGGCTAGAAACAGAAAAAACATGGATAAGCGTGCAGACAAAGGGCCTTCTTAGGTCTTGTAGTTGCGCCAGCGATGCGTGATAACGTTCTTGGTCTGCGAAGGCAGGAGTTTGTTGTGGAATTGGAATTCAAGGCTCTGTGGTTCCATGCTGCTTGAGATGTACATAAGCATTTTGACTTCTTCTATGCGTCTCCATTTACTTCTGGTCTAAAGTCAAGTAGGCCAATCCAGAGCATACAGAAGATGTACTTGAGAGAAGCCTTTTTAAATACTTTTGAGAATAAGTTTTGTATATAGCAGGCCATTTTCTAGAAAGCATAAGCACTCTAACGCTGGCATTCATTATGCAGCGCGTATGTTCTCATTAAAACTCCTCCGCTCGCACCAGTAAAACTTTTGAACATACGCAGACAGAAAGTCGAAATCGTAACGTTTCTGAACAGAGAACGCGGTAGCATCGCCCGATTTAAATGGCGTTTACAGTGTCGATAACTTGTTACGTCCCTCCCCAGCTAGTCCCGTTGGCTCCAATGCCAGAAGTCCCGAGATTCGAACTGTAGCGCCTGAAGCCGACACCCATGCCGATCGGTACAGAGGATTGTCTCTTTACAACATGTCTTCGACCCACTTGAGAATGGCTCCTGGCAGTCGTTAATCCATTTGAGCCTTGTCTCCATCTACCATGACCGTCCTCATCGTCGTCTGCATCGTCATCAGACAACATAGCAGCACTCGATCGTGTACTCGTTAGAGTCAGGAGGTTTGCGGGTTCGCCGAAATCCGACTCTGACTGCGCTGCGTCGTAGTCACTGAACTGGTCTTGGCGTGTTGGTGGTTGCTCCTCGTCGCGAATTATCCTTGGCTCAATTGCTTCTTCGACCTTCGATTCGGCATCGTCTCCGAATCCTTTTCCTTCCACGAGATAGTAGGTGGGTATACATGTAAGGAGTGCGACCGCAGACAATGTCCAGAATGGCACGATGATATACCCGCGCTTCACGCCGAAGGTGAACAAGCCACCACCAACGGCAGGACCGGCAGCTCGACCCACTGCCGAAATGCTTGTCGCAACACCATTGATTGTGCCAAGTACGCGCAGACTCGATGCGCTATTTGTGATCATGATGGTTGAGGTAGGAAAGGCAAAAGTTCCACCAATACCGCGGACCATTAGCAACGCAGTCATGACGACCTGTTTGGTGATGGGGTCAGATATGAGCGTGACAAAGGGCGTAACAAAATACACGAATGGAAAAATGGAGAACGCAATCCGAAGGCAACGTAAGACGCCAAGGTAGCGAGCGACTGGTGGGAAGAGCACAAATTGCCAGGTGACTGAAGCGACGGCAAATATTGTGAATATAGCACCAATACGTCTCGAGTCGATACCAAAGCCGCCTGCAAACTTCAACGGAAGTTGGACATTTGGATCATCGCGTGACTGTGTTGGGTGATGCATCAAGACGGGCAACAGCTACGGGGGGTCAATGACTTCCTGCCGTGGATATCACGAAGCTTACCTGGTCATAAGCAAGTGTGTAGAATGCGAGAAGAGCGTATACTACCAAGTTGAGAGTTGTCTGATAAGTCAGGACGTCTCGAATCCTTGGTGAGCCCTCCTTGATGATCTCAGAAGCAACACCTTCAGTGGCTACTGTCTCTGGGGTCGCCTTCTGCCGACCCATGAGAGGCTCGCGTTCTTCGGTAGCATTATCGTTTGCTGCAACTGGGCGAAACGTTTTGCGAAAGAAGGCAGTGAGTCTGGCGCCGGTCCTCAGTCCGAGGTCTTGATGATGCTTTTTGCTTGCCAAGGTTTCTTCGAGGAACAGCCAGCCAACCAAAATCCCAATAGCAAAGATGACAGCAGCCGCTAGATTCGGAAGAAGGTATGGGAAGCGCTCAAGCAAAGCGTCTCCTCGTGGCTTTCGTGGATCTACGTGGAGAGGGTTCGACAAGGCTCCTCCAAATGTGGGACCGATCACGGCGCCAATCGTGTACACCAGAGGCATGACAGAGAAGGCACGCGGTTGCAATTCTTTCCACGGGCATAGCTCAGCGACCATGGTCCGAAGCAGACCAACGTTGCCATTGCCGAGACCTTCAAGCGCACGCGCAATCAATGCCATTGGTAGATTTGTACTGAAACCCCACAAAAGCATGGTCCACATAGTATTGAACAGACCCAGTAGTACTATCGGTTTTCGTCCATATTTGTCTGAAGCTGCCCCCCAGAGCAGGCCGGTGGAGGCTTGGCATATAGAAAAGATGGCCGAAGCAGCTCCTGCCCAGCGAGCAATGTCGTTCTCGGGGATGCCAAAGGACTCCATCATTTCGGGGAGGTATGGGAAGACTGAGGTGAGCGCGATGGGTTCGGCGAAGCGACATATTGCTGTTGGTGAAGTTAGCGACATGCTGCATTGTGAATGTGGTTGCCGTACAGAGGATGACCAGTTGCCTTACTGGCAGCCGGCGTTCTGTCATGATGTTGTAAGTCTGGGTAGACACATGCTAGGCCCTGGGCTCTATAGGAAGAGCGCAGAGGAGCATATGTCGTAGAAAGTGGCTGCAGCTTCGCGTCTTGAGTCGAGTCGGCGTTGGCCTGCTCGGTCGGTGAACCCCCGCAGTGACGGCTAGCGGCACAGCCTGGTCATGCGCCCTTTCCGAGTCATCATCTTCACTCTGCGGTGTGCTTTATTCCGAACTCCGATTTTCGAGTTTCTGCGATGAGCGACGAGGCCTGATGTCGCGTCCTGGAAGCAATCATCGTGTCAAGATTGGTTGCGACACGCGTCGCTTAGCTACGCGCGATGCAGGGACTCGTGAACGACGAAGCCAAAGCACGACACTACGCCTCCACAAAGTGTTGCGACAAGAGCTCTATTACTCCTGAATGATTGGAGGAGTGAAGAATGCGGTCATCAACTTCCCTAGCGAGCTGTACATCGCCTTGGTATGGGCTGCCATACAAGCCAATCGGTCAAGTTGGAGACGGCTGGCTTATGAAGCAATTGTGAGTTTATGCAGCTGTTCGACCATATCATCTTAACCGTCTCCTCTCGCATTGGTCAATTCTTTTGGGATTTCACCGAAGTGCTGCCAACAAGAAGCGTGGTAACACGCCCTATAACGGCCCAGAACAGCCACAGTCCTTAAAGAGTCGGATGACTCGTATCTTCCCACCTACATCCGAAGTCGCTTAGGACTAAATCAGTATCACGGTATGGTACAATCCGCTTCCTAGTCAGCTGCTTCTTCACGGTCATGGCATAATATCTCGATTCTTTACGTCCAATTCTCTACCCCCTCCAAGGTCTTCCCGGCTTCCCACTCGCACTCCCACCCCCCCGTGGCCTCCAACTTTTTAACCAACCCGTCAACTTCTCCTCAAAAATCCTGCGACTCACCTCACCACCCGGCACTGTCAACCCCGTGGTCCTAAAATCATAGCAATGCTGCGCATTCTCAATCACATAGCCCCCGGCGCGGGACAAGCTGCGCCACGGATCGAACTCGCCGTTAGACCAATATGTGTTTGAGGGCCGAATCGACCACCCGCCGAAGATGCGATTCGTGCGCGCGACGTCTGGCCAGGAAGGGAAGATGTCGGGTGAAGCGGTGGGGAATTGGCGATGGCAGATGGAGCGCCAATGTGTTAGGGAGTTGTATTTAGAAACGAGTTGGCGGGGACCGAGATTTGCGGATTGGAAGAAGCCTGATATACCATTGATCAGTACATGAAGCCGGAATCGTAAGTCATATCTCATCATCGACTCACCCCACTGCGTACAAAACTGCCACGTCCAACTAATCATCTGCGGGTCCGTAAACTTCCTGTCCAAATCGCATTTGCCCTCCACATCATCGCGCCCACTACACTCCGTCTCAAGATACCGGTTCACATTCCCCACAAACCACGGATACGTCGCCCACCGCTCTACCACCCATTTGGCCCCCTTGATGCCGCTCCACCCCTGCGCGCCTGCGACCACGGGCTTCATACCATCCGCGTCCGTCTCGATCCAATCGCAAAACCGGCGGAATCCCAGTACACCCCCTTCAACCCCATAGCTCATCCACGCCGCCGTAATCGTCGTCAGCGCATCCGCAAACGTCGCGTGTGTATTCCGCTCTGCGCCTTTCCCCAGAAACATCACCTTCAACCCCTCCGCCGCTGTGGCATTCGCACTATCCAACACCCCATCGATCCACCGCACCGCCGCCCGCACATCCCGCGAGCAATTTCCAAACCCATATCGCTGCAAGCCTTGCCACATGGGCTCGTAGTAGTTACTCTGGTCGATGGTCGCTTGTACAGGCGCCGACGACGCCCACGCCGCCGCGATCGTGGACGGGTATTTGTTGCGCATAAACGCCGCGCGCATGCCCGGGTAACTCCCACCGACCATGACCCAAGGCGTCTTATCCGGCGTCAATGTATAATTAATCCCCCTATCCCTCAGACTGAATTGCTTAGCGAAGCGGTCGACGTCCGCGAGACTCTGCTCCGTGTTCAGAAACACAAAGTCCTCCGGGGGAGTGTTGACATCCACGGGCGTCGGCGACGAGTTTCCGTAAAACCTGTGTTCCCAGACAATTCCAATTCCATTGTACTTCTCGACGAGTTGCCGGAAGAAACTTGTGGGGTCTTGCAGGCGGTAGAGCGCGTTGGTGCTGGCGTCGGATTCGCCGACGTCGTAGAGGAATACGGGTGAGCCGGGCTTGTAGGCGCGGGACGAGACCCAGTAGCGGTTGTAGAACGTGCCGTGGTAGGAAGTGGCTTGGTTTTTGGAGGCGGCGAAGGCGTCGGTGGGGAGTTCGACGTATTCGGGTACGATTTGCTCTGGGGGCGGTTGGGTTGAGGCGGAATGGAGGCTGGCTGTGCTGACTTTCAAGGACAACTTCTTTGCCTCGATGAAGGACGGAATGTTGGTGGGTGGGGTATCAATAGGAGTGCCGTCGGGGTTGAGACCCATGTCCGCAAGAAGCGCGAAAGAGCGCGCGAATGCGTTGTTCATTGCGGCTGCGGTGTGCAAGAAAAGCACTAGGAGCGATACTGGCGGGCGCATCTTGAGACAACCTACTCCAGTACAAACCAGAAACCAAAGAGAAGAGAAATACCGGACTAGATGGGGAGCGAGGCGGATGTGTAGCAGCCTCAGCATACCGAACACTAGAACTAGACTACACTGCACAGGATCAAGAAGACGGCACAAGCCAACCATCAAGATACGATCAGCGTCACCCAAATCTATATAAAAAGCCCAGCAGTCAACACATCATCCCGGCAAATATCATCTCTCGCTCGGTGCCTTTGTCGCCTTCACTCGTACCAGTATATTGTTGCCGCAAACTGAAACGCACTTTCCCAATAACTCCCGCCACCAAGCTTTGCGTGCAGATTAAGATCTTGAGCTTGTTTCTGCCATGCATGCTGCCAAGCTAGTCTAGACCAGGGTGACATGTGCGTCTCGCTAGGTCTTAATATCGGCGGATACTTTGGGTAATCTGAACTGCCCGGGGATCTGGGCGATGTGAACATGTGGCATCGTTGGCGGAAAGAAACGAGGTCAGATATAGGCAAGGACATGCGTCTGAGAAGATCCGGGTCAGGTTATTTTTGGTTACGTCGCAATATCTGCTTCTGAAGACAACGGTTTGAGGATTCGATCTAGATCTCCAGACCAAGCTCTTATATTCGTGCTTGTGCGGGCTAATACCCTGCTTTCTCTATGCTCCGCTCCTCTTCATTACATTAACCAGCCGTGACTTAAAACATGATCGTACATTTCCTATTCCTTGTAACCTAGCTCCCCGTGTGAGCCGCTTCATTTCTATAAATTACCCCCACCAGCCTGCGGTCCCACACGTGAGCGTTTGCCCTGACTCCAAGTCGAATTTCAAGATTCCGCCGTCGTCCTAGTGGCATTCGATACGAACGCCATGCAAGTGGGGCAAAGCGGGGTCGCTTTCTGAGTGTTTCGGTCGCACCTAATGTCCAGATTCACTGATGGCCCATGTGGCCATGTCCGTTTGTAACGCTTGGATACGCCAAGTCAGGCCAGTGCACATGACTAGAAACCCCAGAGTTGTCTAGATGCGGTTGGCCATTGTGACCTGCATCTTGAGAGCCGCCGTCTCGACCACCAAGTGCCATCAGCGTTGTTGCTGTATTGAGATACTCGCCGGGCTGGCTCATGGGATGCGGCTGCATATAAGTCCGCGCCCATTGCCGCCAATCTTGCTGTGGGTAAGCAGTGGTCGCATATGTTGGCTGGCTACCGTTTGTGCTGTGTGCGTGTGTATTAGGATATCCGTAACTATCCCCAGATTGTGGTGTGCCGCTTGACGCCGCCGCCAATGCAGCCACATGGGTTGTCGTCATTCCCTGATCGTCATTGCTGTACGTCTGTTGATGGTCGAATGCATTGTTTGTCTGCTGAGGCACTGCAATTGGATTCCCAATGCTATAGGGATGTGCTGGGCCTACGGGCATCGAGCTGTAGGTGGGCGAAGATGATGTAAGAGCAGGATCGGTGTGTGCGGCTGTGGAGTATCCTTCTCGGTAGACACTAGCGTCATATACCGGTGTCGCGTTTGTTGAATGTTGGGGTGCTTGGAGCGCTACCCGCGCGAGTGATTCGGTCGCAGTCCGCTTCACGATGCCGTCGTTAATATTAACCAGTAATTGCTCGACGATCCCAACAACCGCAGCCTTCAGGTTATCTCCGGAATCTGATCTGTGTTAGCAAGGCTTGAAAGGCGTAGCAGACGGTAGGTATAGTAGTATACTTACTCAGAAAGTGGTCGCATTCGCCCAAGACATTGACCCAAACCTCCATGTCGCCCCTGAGCTTTTTCATGTCGTTGGGAGATAGCTGTTCTTTGCGCATAGCTGAGATGTGTAATGTGGTAAACATGGCTGCAATGTACACAACAGTATTGATCCACGGTATGTCCAGACTTTTGTTCACCATGAGCGTGTTACAATTCTGCACCATCTTCTGCGACGCATCGAGACACTTGTCTAGATTCGACTCCATGATGGCGGGATCCTGTGAGCGGCACACTGCTGGGTGATGCAAGTGCAATTGGTAGGCTTGGAACCAGTATTCCAAATACAAAGAAAAGATCTGATCGTCCGGAGACGCATGCGCGGGATCCCGTAGCTCGTAGGGCAATTCTTCCCTCCACTTCTGGATGCGAGCTTCGAGAAGCTTCAGTCTTTCGACGTATGTTGTTGATGAGGACCGCACAGAGTAGATTGTCTTGTACAGGTCGATATCATGGACCGTGTACTTTGCGATCTGGATGCCCACTTGGAACGAGCACTGGTGGAAGGGATCCAGATGCGCCTCCTCTTCTGGCAAACAATCCTTCATCGGTTCGGGAAATTCGACATCAATGTCCTCGTTACTGATAGGCATTGGCCTGCCCAGCTTACCGTTTAAATTGACCAGAATGGCAGTGAGTGCCCAGAAGATGCGCTTCCTCATTTCAATCTCAAGATTGGAGAGCTTTGCAGCACCGTCAGCCCAATTCTTGACTGAGCGGTGGAGGCCAAGTTCGAGCGCAAAGAGATAGGTGATGGAAGTCATGATCCAAGCGGGACCCGGTTTTGGAAAGTTGCGCAGGTGGTGACAGATCATGGTCAAGGCTTGGATGTCTTGCAGTTCGTGGTGTCCAAGTAGCAACTGTTTGTAGAAGCTCATGGCATAGGCGTAGTGCCGGTGCGACTCGTCGAGGAGGGCGCTTTGCGCGCTGTTTCTTGCTGCTATCTGGTACTGAATCGTGGCAAGCATCATGTGGATCATGACGATCTGGGGCGGGGTGGGCTTGAAATTTGGATCGTTTCCAAACTTCCAGACCAGCTCCATGAAGGCGGGCTTATGGACGAGCATGACGTACGGATTGAGCGAGCGCAAGTACCATGTGGCGTAGTCGTTGAGCGATTTGTACGGCGGCAGGGGAACTGGATCGACGTGGTCCTCTCCAAGGGCGAGTCTGGCCAGTGCCGAGTAGGACATGACAGAGGAATTGTATGCAGCTTCATCCTTTATGTAGTCGGTGATGTCGATATCGGTGCCAAAGATGGAGAGCGAGGTGCCCCTAATGTGGCTCAGTGGATGGTCTCCGGTACCTACACCCAGATAGTTGTCGCCGATCGAGCCACGCTTGAACGAGGGTAGCGGGCGGAACTCGGGCTTCTCTGGTGCGCCTGCAGGCATGTAGCCAGGTAGAGGCGATGCGCTGGCTCGTCGCTGGGGGTCTGGCCAGCTCTGGCTATCGTTTGCGCGCGTGGGAGTCCATTGTGGAGGTTGCAGGCCCGTGTACGCGGGAAGTGCGCGAGGCTCGATGTTGTTTTCCTTGAGCTGGTCCTGGAGGTCTGCGATTTGCCTGCGCAGGTACGCATTCTCAGACTCCATGGCCTCGGCGTGGCCGCGCACTGTGGCGCGTCCGGTGATGCGATCCGTGGTCTGACATGGGGTCCTGTTCTGCTCGCACGGCGTGCAGCCTTCCGGTCGGCCATCGCAGCGAATCTTGCGGATCTGTGGTGAAGGAGCGGGTCAGCTGATGTTGCATGCGACGCGCCGCGCGAACCAGTCGCGTCGAGGTGGCGGCAGGAGCAAACGACGCGCAGAGAGTTGGTGCGGCGAGGGAAGACACAACAGATGGATTGCGATGCTCTGTGTACACACAAAGACACAACCATCTCTCAAAGGGAAGGAAAGTCTCCATCTCTTATTTGGAAGCACTCCGGTCTCGCATTCGGGTACGTACCTTGCATCGGTCGCACGCCTGTCCGGTGCGCTTCGAGTCGGCCAGCTTCCGCTTCACCGACGTGGAGAAGTCGTTGTTCGCAACAGGCTGCGGCGGGCTCGTCGACACGCCGTGCTCGATGCGCTGGATCTTGTGGACGAGGGTCGGTTCGTCCTCAGAGGCCCGCTTGGGGGCCATTGTGGTTGCAACGGGCGGCGGTATCTTCCGCACACAAACGACCGCTGGCACGGTCGGGGCAGGCTGGTGGCTTGGATACGGGGCGCGCCTAACGCTGTCTGTGAACCTTGACACTCATGGCATGCACCCCAGAGAACGCGCGCAGGAAGGCTTCGTCGGGTCGTCGTAACACCACAGCGGCCGGTGTTGTTGTGCAATGGCAGAGGGACTCGTAGAAGTTTGGTAAGAAGCTATGGACTGATGCGCGATGTACGGCACGAGCTCGAGCAACGCACTGAAAGAGTGCTGGCGTTCGGCGAGATTCCACCTCAACTTCCGGCTCGCGCTTCATTGGCCGCCGCCCGTCTGCAAACCTTGGACGTCCAGACCGCTGTCATGGAGATTCATGGTCTCAGGAACGACAGCCTGACATGCTCGGCCAACCGCAACGATCGCCGCCTCGACTGCCACATGATTCGCCCTGCGCATCCGATCTTGCCAGCTCCGAGGCTCGTTTAGAACCATTGCAGACCCTTGGCACCCCGCTACGTTCCCAATCAGGCATCGCGATGAAGGCTTCTTACTCCAAACTGCGGAGACGACGCAAACGTTACTTCGGCCGTATGCGAACTGTGCGCCATCCTGCCACTCAAAGTCCCATAGCCGCACTGCTAAGCCACCGGCACACGTCCACGGCGCACCGCAGGGCTCAACCAGACCCGACGATACACGACCGCCGACGAGGGAAAAAGCAATCTGCAGGTCTAGGTCTCCCCAAAAAACGACAACAGCTCACCTCCAGCGTCTGTGCTCTGCACATCACCACACCACTTTCAACCACACCATCACGTCTAGCGCAGCCGATCTCCCTGCAGCGCCATGGCCCATGTGCGGACCTTCACCCTCCCGCATTATGAGGCTTATCCTGTCCATGTAGCCCTGTTCAAGGACGTCAAGAATCCAAGTTATCTAAAGAGTCAGTTGCTGGAAGCCAACCCGGCATTCGACTATGCCTTTCTGGACGCCGCCATGGTAGGTAATATTGCTACCCTGTGGCGCTTCTGGAGAAATTAGTGTTAATCTCATCTCTGTTGCGCCTTGCACAACAATGAAGCACGCCTTGGCATTGCCTGGTGGTCACATGCGGCGGCTAACGACCGACCCCAGATCCTGTCTCCAACCCACCTCCTATCCACAACCTTCATTACCATCCACGCACTCTGCACGCACCGCCAAAAGACTCGCACGCCTCACTCTGAGTTGGTTTTTCGTCTGTCGCCCAACAATAATATTGGCGAGTCGTACAAGAAATTTGGCATCAGCGACACCACGACCCACCTCATTGCTGTCAAGCTGCCACTAAAGTCTTCAGACGCTGAGGCCAAGGAGTGGCTCGTTGATGGTGAAATCACAAACGAAAGCGTAAGTCAGCATCTAGGAAGTGTAGTCGAGGGCACCAGTGTCGAAATTAGTGAAAAGGGTGAGGAACTGGGGCAGTGGTGCGATATCGACAAGATCAGAAAGGTATACAAGCTCGGTGATGGATCGGCTAAGAAGGGCAAGAAGGGGGCGGCTGTGAATGGCGATGGCGCAGAAAAAGAGGGCGAGAAGAAGCAGATGGAGGTGGTGATATTGGGGACGATCGCCCTGAAAGGCTCGTGAAAGACTAGCAAGGGGGAAACGATGGACCCAGAAATGCATCACCACGTAGATCGAAACACAAGATGAAATAACGTCTCCAATCCCACTATGCTACATGGCTTCTCGCCTTCAGAATCTAGATATCGACCATTCTATCGGGACAGGTACTCAGGCTTGAGGAAGTCAGCCATGTCCTTGGGCTTGGGGTAGAGGTTCTCGGCGTGGTGGTGGTCGTGTCCGTGCGCGTCGTCGGCAGGGCCAACGTAGTGCATCTTGTAGGTAGAACCACACTCCATGCAGCGAGACTGGGGCTCCTCGCGGGTGAGGGTGATCCAGAGAACGTTGTGGGAGTCAGCAGGGAAGCCGGTGCAGCCCACGTACTGCTCGTTACCAGCAGAGTTGACAACAATGGGGTCCTCTGGGGTGCCTACAATTCGTCAGCCATGGTCCTTCATATTTCTAGACTCTCTGCTGCTACATACCGAGACGGCTGGCGTCCAATGGCCTCATGTCGAAGATGTCAATGCCCTGCATCTTTCCGAGGATTTCGAGACGCTCAAGACCGGTGGCTTGCTCGGCATCGGTAGGAATGGTACCGGGCTGCGCACCAGGGGGAAGAAGGTCGGCCTCAGTCTTGATCTCTGTAGTTGTGCTTGTCAGCGAATGACGCTGTCGCGATAGCTGTGGCCGGCTGATGTTCGGCCGCAAAAATATCGAGGTTGGCGCAACATACCGTCAAGCTTCTTGTGGCCCTCGAGGATGCTGGGCGGGTTGCCGGACTGGCTGGCCGCCTTTTCCGCGGCAGACTTGTCGTTCACATCGCCTACAAGCATGTCAATGGTAGGTCGTACGATAGCTGCTGGAGCGACCTACGGCGGACGAAAGTGGTGGTGAAAGTGCGGCGGGCGATGGCGCGGGGGGCCACTCGTCGTGCGGCGGCGACGGCAGAGCGCTGCAGAAACATGGCGACAGCAATTGGGGTAGAGCGGAGAGGGGTGACGGAGTGGACGGGCTTGGTGGTGCGTTGACGTTCTGTCGAATGATACAGACGAGGTCGCGATCTTGGCATTTTGCTTAGGTAAGTGAGGAAGCCCCAATGCGACCCGCGGCTGCATCACCTTCACCGACGTTGGCTCGCAAATACATGCGCAGGTTGACTTGCAGCAATGCTGCCTAGGCTATTTCCTGGTTTTAAAAAAAGGTACTTTGAGAAGTTGTTTGCCTTGTAGTGCTTATCCTGGATCCACACAAGCTTCTTGATCTCTCTACTCATCCGCAGCACTAACTCCCCTACACGCACATCATGTCCTTCAAGCCAGCGCTCGTTGTTGTTGACATGCAGGAGGACTTCTGCCCGCCTGTGAGTTTCGCAAAACTTTGCCTGGCAGGCGCATTGGCTAACGAGAACAGCATGGATCTCTAGCAGTCACAGGCGGTCGCGATATCGTCGCAATCATCAACGAATTACTGTCCCTACCTTTCACGGTCAAGGTCGCAACCAAGGACTTCCACCCCCAAGACCACATCTCCTTTGCGTCGAACCACCCTGCGCCAAACAACAAGCCTTTCGTGTCGAAAGCTACAATCACAAACCCATACAATCCCGACGAGTCACAGGAGACACAACTATGGCCAGACCACTGCGTTCAGGGCACGAAAGGCGCAGAGCTGCTTCCAGAGCTGAACGTGAGCAAGATTGACCACATCATAGAGAAGGGCCAAGACAGGCGCGTTGAGATGTATTCTGCCTTTGCCGACCCCTTCAAGAACCCTCGCGTCACTGAAAGCGACCTGGCAAAGACTCTGCGAGATGCGCGTGTGACAGATGTCTTCGTTGTGGGGCTGGCAGCGGACTACTGTGTGAAGTGCACAGCAATCGACTCTGCAAACGAGGGCTTCAACACGTGGGTCATTGGCGAGGCCACCAAAGCTGTAGACCCATCTTCACTTGAGGCTGTGCATCAAGCGTACGAGAAGGTTGGTGTCTCGGTGATCGACAAGGATGCTGTGCAAGTCGAAAGGGTCAGGGAGCTGGCTGGAGTAGCACGCGGGGAATAAGTAAACACGGCGCACTTCGGAGCAGCCTTCCGGACAGTGTCAGCCTCGAGTCCACAGATTTGTATGGCTATCATGGATGAGCGTGTTTGATTTGCCGTCTGTTGATGGCGGTCCTATTATGATGTAGTTGTGCAGGTACGTTGTTGCGCAAGGACCCAATGCCGAGAGCTCCGCCTTGCTCACGCGGGGCAGCAACTGAAATGGTCCCGCCTTCTGCAAGATTCGCGCATTAGTCACATGGAGACGCAGGTATTTCAGATTCGATGTCTTTGGTAGCTTCTTAAAGTCCAGCTTTCGTTGTACCAGTGAAGTCGAGTGCCGTCCGCTGCAGTCAGCTTCTGCCTTACGTAGGCGGGGTACTAAATTTGTAAAGGCCCAGTCGTCATCGCTCGGCGCGGAACTCACATCGCGCATCGCCGGACAACCTGTTTACACCTGTCGTTCGTGCCCGTGCTGCCTGTCGCCAGCATTTCTTCTCAGCCTGGTAGCCGTCTTCAGTTTTGCTGACTACGGATCCACACGCTGAAGACTCACCATGCCACATATTCCTGGAGTTCGCCATGGGCGCAAGAACTCGCTGACAACAAGTGCGTCCCGCCCTGCTTCCGGTCGTACCGCTCCAGGTACACAGCCCGCCCGAAGCCGCAGTTACTGATCCGCTCTTGTCATTGTGTAGGCAGCCGAGGCTCTTCCATGGACGAGACGCGACACGGTGGTGACGAAGTCAACAGAGAGGACGAGACAGTCATGGACGAGGCCCAGGGCAGCAGTACGTTGCAACGCCCCAAAGCAGAGCAGCGTAGGCAGCCTGGCTAACATGTATCCAAGTGCTCTCACACATCATATCGCAGCTGCGACCCGGCGCAGACCTCAGTCGAGTGACATTGCCCACCTTCATTCTCGAGCCGCGGTCCATGCTCGAGCGTATAACAAAGTGTGTTGGCGCAGATACACGGCATAGAAATGACGGTGGCTAACGGGAGACAGTTTCATGGCACATCCTGAGACTATGCTGCCCCTCACCAAGATCGAGGATCCAGTGCAGCGATTTGTCGCCGTGACCAAGTTTTACCTCAGTGGCTGGCACATCAAACCTCCGTATGCCATCTCATACATTCGCACTACCCACAAGCGCCTGCTGATGATTACGTAGGGGTGTGAAGAAGCCGCTGAACCCAATCCTCGGAGAGATATTCACCGGATACTGGGAGTACCCAGACGGTACAAAAGGATACTATGTCTCAGAGCAGACGTCACATCATCCACCCAAGTCCAGCTACTTCTTCATGGCTCCAGAGCACCACATCCGCATCGATGGCTGTCTGAAACCCAGGAGTAAGTTCTTGGGCAATTCCGCTGCAAGTTTAATGGAGGGCATTGCTGTCTTGAGATTGCTCAACACAGGCGAGCGCTTGTAAGAAATCTTCGTTGTTCTCTGGGTGGTGGAAATGCTGAACTGTATAGTTTCGTCACACAACCGAACATGTACGCACGAGGCATCCTATTCGGCACAATGAAGTACGAACTGGGAGACCACGCATACATACGGTGTCCAGAAACCGGAATGTCGGCCGATCTCGAGTTCAAGACAAGGGGCTACTTCAGTGGCACCTACAACGCAATTGGCGGCTACATCAAAGATGCCAACGGCAAGAACCTCTATGAGTTTTCGGGGCTCTGGAACGAGGAGATGTACATCAAGGATCTGACTGTGAGTGCAGAAGTTTCAGCAAGTAAACATGAGGTCGCTAATAATGTCCAGACTGGAAAGAAAGAACTCCTTTTTGATGCATCACACGCAAAACACAGCCCGCCACTGGCTCGGCCTCTTGAGGAGCAAGATGAACGCGAATCCCAGAGGCTATGGCACGATGTCACTGAAGCTGTAAAGCGGAGAGACCAGGATGTAGCGACTGATGCAAAGGCAAAGGTTGAGGAAAGACAGCGGGAGGAAGCAGCGAAGCGTAACAGTGAGGGCATCGACTGGAGTCCACAGTTATTCCGCAGGGTGCAGGCTGGTCGTGGTGGGCCTGAAGAAGGCGAAGAGGATTTGGAGTGGATCATCAACGCCAAAGTGTGAGTCGCATCCTTGGCCGACCATGCCAGCATACACTAACATTGAACAGTGATGGCAAGACTCCCGACGAGTTGGTCAAACAAATACTGCAAATCCACGCAATACTTCCTGGACAGAAACCGGAGCGACAGTTCAATATCCCTATTCGATCGAGCACTCAGCATTCCAGCACCGAACCCACTGACCATCAATCAATCCCTCAACAGCCAACACCACAGCAGGCAACCCCTCAGGAAGCCACATCACCGCAACCTGCTGTGCAGCAGACCGCTTCACAGGACTCTGTACAGCCAACCTCTTTCCAGCCTGTACCGGTACCTGCTTCCCAGAATCCTCAAGAGGGTGTTGGTCAATCCATCAGCGCCGGAGGCGTGGCGCATCTCGAACCCACTCGATCAGTCGCGAAGAACACATTCCCAACCGACCCAACGAATCCATCCGTGGTACCCATGGGAAAGCCAAGATCACAACCAGATTTCATCTCGGACAGCACAAAGGCAAAGCTCGATGCAGAGCTACCGCCTAGCAAGTTGCTGAACTCGAACCCGGCAAAAGAGCCACACAGGGACGATATGCTGCGACGGAAAGACAGCGAGACACACGAGGACGATGAGTTTGTTGACGCGCAATCATAGGTTCATGTGCGTACAATTGCTCGTCTCTTCTTTTCTTGTCTTGGACTGCGTGGTTGCATGCATAAGATTGGCTTACATACCCGTATTTGAGATATCTTAATGTCAAAAGACTAGTTTGATTCGTGATAAATGCTGCTAGGAATGTGTCACCTCATGAGAACACCCCTCTCCAATTTTGAATTTTTTTGGCTACCTTGCGAGCTGCAGTAAGGATTTCGTTGTCGACGTACTGCAGGGCACGAAGTCTGGCCCGAACGCCAGACCTCGAGCCGGCCTAGCGCTTCCACATTTAGGCACGGATATAACGTCCTACATCCTATCCCGTAAGTTTTCTCCTAACTTGCGGTGAGGACTACTATTGTTTCCTTCTCACCAAGTCCAAAACGTCCAAGGCTGCCATCTCGCTTGCGCTCAATTCCCGCAGCACAGACCGTGTCTGCCTAAGCAGCACCTAGCTATGTGCTAGAACATAAAGGCCACCCACCACCAAACATCACATCATTTCGTCCAATACACATTTCTCACAATGGGCTTTGACTGCTACTGCGCCCTATGCTCCGGCCCGCTGGGCATTTACAGCATCAAACTCGGCTCCGCTAAGCTGAAGCATCTTGCGAAAAGGCGCAAGCGGGTGGAGAATAAGAGGAGGAGGCTCAGGGGTGAGGATGTGGTGCATGAGGATTCAAAGGAGTGGAAAGAGGCGGAGAAGAGGGAGTTTGGTGGGGATGAAGATTTGATAGAGGGGCATGGAGGTGGGGACGGCGTGGAAGAGGGCGGGAGGTGGAGGCAATGGAGAGAATGATGGGGAGGGGAATCTGGAAGAGGGGCACGAGGGTATGATGGAGTTGAGTTTCGGTAGTGGGGATGGAGGTGGAGATAATGGAGGGAATGACTGGGACGAGGGTGTCGGAGACATGGAAGGGACTGTGGGAGACGATGTGGAAGAGATGGAAGAGATCATCGAAGAGACATTGGAAGAGGGATCTCAAGACGGGGGATCTGATCAGGGAAGTGCTTCCGCAGATGAGAACGAGAACGACGACGATGACGATGACGAGGCCGACTTAGAAGACGATGAGAGCCTCGCCAGCGACGAGGACTTCTCTGACCACTGGTCCCAGGCATCCGAACTGCAACAACGCGGCTTCACCTTTCGTGATAGCACCGAAGACGAAACTAGCAGCATGTTCAGCTACTACGAAAAGCAGTCCTACGACCCAGGCAAGCTCAGCCGAGAGGACGTCCAGTGGTTAGATCGCAGCCGGGTCTTAGCGCTCAATAGAGAACTGGAAGGCCGGAAGAAGGCGTTCTTGAGTGGTAGAGGCCGGTATAATGATTATGTGAGATGGTCGCTTACTGGTCATGCGTTGATGGAAAGCTAACAGGGCTTTCCACAGTTTGACTTTAAAGTCCAATCTCTAGGGCCCGATCCAAGAGATACAGATGAGAGCACGCATTGCACATATCACGCCTACGAACCTGAGAAGGAAGTTCCCTCCTTCCCTGTTCATGAAGCATGTTTCAAAATCCTGACAGAATGCTTCGCCACAGAGAAGAGGCAGAAAGTCGACAAAGACGTCTTGTACGCAGTCATGCAGCAAAACATGGAGAGTATGGCCAGGAAATTGAGTCTTGACTATGGTACGATCGAGGGCGCAGATCAGTTCTGGGAGTGCATCGCTGGTGAGGAGTGGGTCGCTATGGATCCGGCGACGAAACCTGGGATCGAAGACGTTGTGAAGAGCATGCTGCCTGCTCAGCTATTTGACCGACCCGCTGCACAGTCGCGTAGTCTGGCGCACAAGGTGTGCGATGATCCTCTCGCGACACTCCCATATGACGTCCTACATGGGGTCTTTGCGCATCTTTCGCTCAAGGATACGCTCTCGCTTATGAAAGCTTCATGGCATGTTCTCGAATCCACTCGCGACGCGACGTTCTGGAGACTGATGATTCGGGTACACATCACGGATTTCTTTTGGGAACTCAAGGAGTTGTTCAAGACCACCACGTTCCCCGAAACGTTTGATTGGAAAGGCATGTTTCAATGGCTTGATCAAACCACTAGAGGCAGTTTCGCTATGGAAGGCCCGATGATGGCGATCGCTAATCGTCGCCGCATTTGGAATGTGTGCCAACAACTGGCACCACTATACTACGAGAAGCTAGAGGCTGAAGCATACATTGACCCTCCCGACGCTGATGCTGAAGCTATCATGATGAATGCAAAGGTCTATCACTCAGCTGTCACCATGTTTCCTATACCCGCGGAGACGAGACCGGCCACAACACAGTTCATTCGATCGTGGTCGGAAATCAGTTACCGGGCTTGCGACTTCGACACCTACTGGAGCGGAGAATACGGGCATCTGATCGGTATCAGCGTGGACTTTGGTTCTGAGAAGCGCGTCTTTGGTAGCACCGAAGGCGCGCCTGGTCAAAGTCTGCACATAGCCGCAGAGGATTGGATCAAAGAGATTATGGTCTCGTCTCGGCCAATACATGAGCGTGGAAAGTTTGATAGGGAGAATGGGGAGGATGTGGGTCCGAAGGATGCGCGTAGTGCTGGGCCGTCGATGATTCAGGGCATGGATGTGAGTTTTTACTTGACGTGGGCAGAACGAGTACAAAGTGGCTAGGTGCTGACGATACAGGTTTATCTGAGTTCTGGGGCACGCAAGAGTGTGCACCCAGGCAATAATGGTACTAATAATCGTTCGTTTGCCGTGCTACCTGGCATGCACATCATCGGTTTAACGGGCGAATTCTCACATGTGAGTTCTCTCTCTGCCCTTCTCCTATATTACTAACATGCGCCCCAGAACGGCGGTATAAGCAAACTCGGCCTCCTACAAGCCCCCGATCCAGCTCTCCCGCCTACACCAAGCTTTTTGTGCTACAGCCCATTCCAAACCTACCTCTGGACCGGCAGCGGCGAAAGCACTTGGCGCTCCATCACCGGCGGAGAGCCCGTCTGGTCTCACCCGCATTTCACCGTCTTCACATTTCCAGCTCCGACGTTTGCCATCGAACCAGCATTCCTTCATCCAGACGATCTACCGCACAGCGTTTTGCTCTTCGCTGCCCAAGATCCCTCAGGATACTCTCGCTTGCAGCGCATCTCCGCCATACAGATTCCCGATGAGCACAGCAATGAAAGCATCATAGGCTTGGCAGCTTTCCAACCTGATACAAGGTGGAATCCTCCCGGCGTTCCTCGCGCTAAGCACGGGCATAATTGGCACATTGGTAGCAAAGGACCTGTGTCAGCAATGATGGGCGAGAAGTGGTCAGAGGTCGAGACCTTTGAAGATTTGAAGCTGTGGGACAGTATTGAGCACTATGCAGAGGAGTATATGCGGCATTTTGATATCGATGGGGCCGGTGGGGAAGTTGTGGTAGAGGTGCATGTCACGAAGGATCGCAGGAGCTTGCGGCTTGTTACCAATCGGAGAAGAGAAGGGCAGTTCGGTGAGAAGAGTGAGGGGAAGGAGTGGGAAGACGGTAAGGTCGCGGGAGAAGGAGAGATGATCATCGGAGTGACGGCATGTTTCGGGAGACTGAGCGGTTGGAGTCCGACTGCGAAGATGTGGAGTCATTGGGGCATGACTGATTTGGGAGTCGTTCTAACCAAAACCGAAAGGAAGTGAAGTGCTACTCGCCACCCATGAATCATATCATAGATTTGCTTTCAAACTCCTCCTCTGATCCCATTCCCAATACTCGCCCGTAAACCTCGTCTTCTCCCACGCTTCGTAGATCTTCTTCTTCTCATCCGCGGTCTCGCTCTGGCACATCTTCTCCCACACTTCCAATTGCTCTTGGAACCCAGGGTTCGGGCAACACACGGGGCGGCCTTCGACTAGTTGGGCCAGCGCGGTTGATGCGTCTATATTATATTTCCACATCAGATACGCAACCACCAGCGTCGCGGATCTTGATTTGCCCATGGCGCAATGAACAAACACGCCACCACCAGTTCCCTCCTCTTCTTGCTTCCTTCCATCTGTCGTACCCTGTCTTTTCTGGTCCACCTCTTTCAAAGCTCGATCCATATACTTTACGCACTCCTCGAAATGCTGCAACAAGTTCTCGTTCGGATGATCATCGGCCCTGATGTGCAGATGCTCCAGCTGCAAGTCTGGAAAACGCTCTTTCAGCGCAGGATCGTAGTCTATAACGGAGAGAACGTGTGTTATACCGGCGGCGCGGATTAGGTCGGTTTGATAGAGAGCGTAGAGGCCGCCGATGAAGAGCTTTCCGCAGCGAGGGACTTGGTCCACCCAGCCCATACCTGTGTGTGAAGTACTGCCGTGGATGAGGTAGGACATGCGCAGAGATTGGTTTGTTTGTTTGCTGTTGTGTATGTGTTTCAGTTGGCAGAAGGACGTTGTGGAAGATGTTGCGAAGTGCCGAGGTCCAGCCTCGAGATCATTTGAAGCGGCACTACACTACCGATGCGACTGCGACAATCTATTTTCGACATTGAGACATCACTTTCTGCTTCACGTTTCAGGAAAGCAGATTCAGGTAGCATAACTCGTGATACATAGACTTCCCAGTGAAGGTATCGGGGAAGTCAGAAACCACGCTAGACAAATTAGCGCCAATGCCGTGTGAGGTCACAACTTCCGTCGTTTTTACCACGCGTCTTCATCAACAACCTGAAGAAAAAGCGACTGGTGCGGTTACCTAAGGGAATAAAGTCGTTCACATTCACCACGGCTTTCGAACAGATTAACACAGAAAACTGCTACGAGGATTACGGACGATCTTCCGTCACTGCCCAATCGGCTTTTCACATCGCCCTCCACAATGCGTTTACTGTCCTTGTTTTTCATGCATCAAAAGTGACACGTCTTTTCGGGATAAGATGTGCATACAACCGGGAGCAAGCAGCAGCATATGTAGCACAAGCTTTGTACCACAGCCATGCGCACCATGGGAAAGACCCTCAAGTGCCTTCACATTCTCTCAGATTCCTTTAAATGCTGTTAATATATGCCCAAGTTATTTCAAACTGTCGTGATCTTCGCTTGTCATCATGACGTGGATTGGCGGACGTACAGTCTGTACCGTTGTAGTGGAAGTGAAGGACGACAAGGTATAAACGGCTAGCTGCAGCTGGCGCGCGTTGGAGCAAACAACAAGAAGTTTGGAAAATAACAATTCTCCGGGATCTCCTCCTTCAACTCTTCCTTCGCTTGTTGGCGACTAAACTGCAACAGGCACCATGCCACTGAAACCTGTGCACATTGCGCAGCCGCCCTTCTTCTACGCGGCAGGAAACACACCGGCAGTATGCCTGACACAGAATCTCCCGCCTGAGAAGGATGCCGCTCTACTTCTCCTAGGTTGCGGGGATATCCGGAACCTCCTGTTTACCGTGTACAGTGGAACAGGCATCAGTAAGCACAGCGCCACATGGACTTATTACAGTTTGCTAACCTCCAACACAGATTCTAGAAAGTTAGACTTCACGTGTTGCGACCTGGAGGCGGAGATCATTGCTCGAAACGTTCTCGCTCTGAGCCTCATTCTCGACGACACAGAAGGCAACCATGTTTTGCAGCTATGGAACATCTACTACCACGTCTTCATCGACGCCGAATCCTTCGATCTCCTGCAGACTCAGGCTGAGAAGCTTCTGGGGTTCGCTACATCTGTGGAGACCTGGGAGAGCAGCCCTTACGGCAAACTTCTGCGCTTCTGCGACCGCATGACGTTCGACAATGTCATCAAGCTCTGGAAACTCAGTGCCATGAAGCCGTCCGACCAAACAAAATACAAGGAAGTGCAAGACATTGTAAAAGCCCAGTGGGGTGCGGCCAAGCGGATCCAGGAACGCAATACTGGCCAGGGCGGCTTCAAGCTAGACGGTCTACGTGCAGCCGCACCTTTGCTAAGGGAGGCAATCGCCGAGGCTTCCAACTCTTACAAGGCCTTTTGGCAAAGCGGCATTTGCTTCGAGAACAAGAAAGCAATCATGAGGTCTCCCATCGCTAATCCAACTTTTGCGTGTCTGCGCAGTGGCCTCACGCTTCACTACGGTACGAACCCCCTCTGGGGCTTTCACCTTAGCCTAGATCATGCAAGGCTGTCCGCAGATTCCCCGCTGTACCATGTCAGCGAAAAGACTTCACGTCTAGCAGTGCCAAACGAGCTACGGATAGTTCTTGCGCAATTCGAAGCGTGGTGTGCTTCCCTGCGAAGCTCGACATCCAAATGGACCATTCGTTATGTCCATTGTGATGCACTGGCATGCTGTCATGTCCTCCAACACCGTCTTTCCAACAGCAGACCACAAGCTAGCCACTGGTACAGATCAGGCTGGGAGCACATGGCCCTCGAATTGGACTCTGCGGATTACGATGAGCACGGAACAGGTCCCACCTCGTTTGATGTTATCGACACGTCCAATCTAATGGATCATCTGGGTAGTTTAAATGTGCTCTCAGCGGCCGCACCGCTGCTCGTTCCCGGACCCTCCTCGATAATTCGGACGGAGATGCTATTACCACGAGAAAAAGACGTGGGTGCATCCGCAAAGACACTGCTCAGCGGTGATCTGCCAACGATGGCGATCCTGCTTGGATTGAAACCTGTGCAATACTGGGCTAATTCTACAGCGACTTGGCATGTCAACGAGTCCATGCTGCAGAGCTTTTCTAGCGATAACAATATCATCCAGGCGCTATCTCGACATGTCGTGCTATGGAGGCGCGCTGACCTTAAAAAAGTTCATTACGATGCAGCTGAACTTGCTTCTGTTATCTACAAGGCCTATCTTGAGATGTTCTCCGACGAGAGCTGGGCGCGCAAGTTCGAAATACTCAGCATTACGGACGATGCTCAGAAGATCAAACAACTCCACTCATACGAGGTCTATTCGCGCGCAGGTCTCGCCGTGATACTAGGCTTCATCAAGCGGGTGAACGCGACAGATTGGCATCCTTTCATCGACAAACTGGTGGGACTCATTCTGGATGATCGCACACTCAACATGGGGCCTCATCATTTCCAATCCTTATTTGCACATCTCGAGATCTTTGGGCTATATCCCCTTGATCGTCACCCTGGGTATGAGAAGCACCTTGCTGCCGGTCCGTTTCGCAAGTGGCTAGATATGCCGACAGTCGTATGCGTTACTCTGGTGGTTCCGCACCATGCTGTCGCGATGTTTGACGATCTTCTGAAAGGTTACGGCACTCCACTATGTCACTTACAACTACAATCTTCAGTCGCACGCGCAGAGTCTATCTACCCCGACATTCAGCTTGGGTTTGGCACGTTGACTCTATCTGGAACACCGTATACCGCCGATTACACCGTCGCTATTCAGAATGACGACAAAGGATACAAAGGCAAATCTCCTCTGATCGTCTCAGCCATGGTTTCTACTGGGTCTCTGATTGATCAGGGCGACCCAGCATGTCGTGTCGTGTTTGGGCTGAAGAGTACGCCTGCGAGTCTGGCCATGTGTGGCGCGAAGCTGGGCATGATGTTGCATTTGCACAAATCGTCCGTCGGCCAGAACGATGTTTTCGTCACAAGATATCGTCCCAATATGACAGGGCATGCATCCATGCAGCATGCAGTAGTTTCTTCAAAGGTGACTGGTAAGCCAATCACATTCTACTCTTATCTCAAAGGGTATGCTAACCTTGTGTAGAGAACGATGTAGCTGTGGTCGTGCAGCCACGCCTCGGCACTGTCACGGCAAAGGCGACGGCCCTGCGCATTCGCTGTGGTATCAAGTCGCCCATCGGTCAAAACGCTCTGCAGAATGCAGCGAAAGTCGAGTGCAAGCTATTAAATCCCTTCACCATGGTCCTGAAGATCGGCGATACCTTCCACTATAAAATCGACCTACCTCTGCCAATCGATGCAACCCAAGGCCGAACTAGGGTTGCACGAACATCGTTATGGATAGAGTATGAAGCGCCTGTCACAACTCCGGAACTGCTCGCCCCTCGGCCAGACTCCATGTTCCTAGTTATGCGAGACGCTCAGTCACGTCCCGTCCTTGATCACATTCACTACGTCGTACCTGACTGCCTTCCCAAGCTATATGTTGGAAACTCGAACTCTCACGCGCAGTGGATGACGATGTGCACTTCCATCGCGGCTACCATGTCCGTCACTGAGGTGGCGATGCAAGAGAAGGCTTCGTCGTGCGACATCACCAATAAGCCTGGACGTCTGGGCGTCAAGGAATCAATCTACATGATGATCATGCACATCTTTGGACTTTTCGACAAAGAGCGCTCGTACATGTTCGGCCTGCACGGAGCTTCGGGCGAGATCGCCTTGGTGTTCGTGGACGCAGTGCGCATGGATGTGTCTAACCAGACCGTCTTTCTTGATGCAGCTATCATTCAACTACACGCAAAAACCGGCCCGGACATCGCTCGGTCTACTTCAAGCCTATACGGTCAAACCGTGATAGTTCTTACTGCTGACAAAAACGAAGTCCCGTTCTGGCTTCACCTTCTACCTACCTTTGCTGAGCGATGCCGTACATGGGAGCACAAGAGTTTTTGCGAATACAGGGTCGAGGGAGCACACATACCGCTTTCCACCCAGCTCAACGAGCAAATCATGTGCTCATGTGGCATGGGCATCTTCCCTAACGGCTATCTCAAGCATCTCAAACCGTTCCAAGCTCTCAAGAAACACGCTGTGCGAGCCGCTATCCCGGTAATCTATTCGTCGCCAATTAGTCCCGATACTGGTACATTACCTCCTTCGTTCACCAACACCATCAAGCCGAAGCCTACAGCGCCTCCCAGTACCTCGACGCCTGCTGCTACGAAGCCTCGCGTCGAGAATTTGGATGCAAAGAGAGCGTCATGCTTTCAATGCATGGGGAAGGAGGGCAAAGGAGGCGCGCCTCTGTTGAGCTGTAGTGGATGCAAGTTCGCGCGATACTGCTCGAAGGCGTGCCAGGTCAAGAACTGGAAGGAGGAGCACAAGCATTTGTGCGGGCAGCTGAAGAGTGGGAGTAGTTGATGGTGATGGCACAATTTGGCCTGGAGACTTTTGGGCTGGTTGAACGGTGTTCGTATCCTAGAAAGAGCAGCTGTTGGTCATGCTTGCTGCTGCGCGACGTAGTACGCTTAGACACTATGAAGTAATTGCTCAAAGAAAGATAGCCTAATCTCTACGTATGAATACCTCTACTACAATCTCGGCAATCTTTATCGATGTACAACAAGAGGTCTGTCATAGTGCACGCAAGATGTGATACTAAGCTCTTCATAAGGGTAATATTCAATCTGATTCGCATATGGCTCCGCACAACGGCGGGTACATGTTCCCAAAACCACCGATGAACCCTTTGGGCACTCCACTATCCCATGACATGTAAGGTGGCTCCGATGAGCAGGTTCATCTTAACGACCTCAGCCTATTTCTGGGCTGTTTTGACATGGAACTTCCACATGTGCTCCGCTAGCTTCTTACTGGTGCGGAAATGGACACCGCAGTCCCAGCAATTGTAGCCACTGCCCTCAACTGGAGTGTAGAACTCAAGATGGTCCTTGATGAAATGATCTTCCCAAGGTTTTCCGTATTTGAACATCTTCGTGGCACCCGGTGGACAGTGTGGGCAGCGAAACTCGGTGTACTGGTGACCTGCCTTGGGGACAGTAGCGTTGTTGGGTTCTCCTCCTGGCGGCGAGGTCGAGTGAGTTAGTTCTCCAAGGGCAGTCTCTAGTAATAAATTAAATCAGCGCCTCGGCTGTGGGTCACGAAGGATACGTACCGATGGCGAGGAGCCTTCCTTCAAACTTTTCCATATTGGCTGTCTGGTCATCGACCTTTCTGCCTAGGCTCTGGAGACCGTTGACGATCGCCGTAAAAGTTTTGAATGACCATAAGGGGTAGTTCTCGGCAGTGCTCATTTTTGGAGATGTCGTAGTGATGGCTAAAATGAAAAAGGCTGCTGTTTGTGTCGAGTAAGCTGGTATGACTTGTCTTGAAGGTTACAAGACAGAATCGCCGTGGATCTATGGTCTTGCAAGGTCATCTTTATGGGAGGCACAAAGCACAGCAGGCGATGCACAAACGTTCGACCGTGACCGATCCTGTGGCAGAAGTAAAGAAATTGTGACAATTTTCAACAATAGGGGACATTTCTTCGCAAACTATAGTCAGGCGCCGTAGTCCCTCAAGCTGGTACAATTATGTGTCCCGGTTATGTTTGAGTCGTAGAATTAGGGTTGCCTGTGCCAAATCTCGATACCATAGGTAGGTAGTTTGCGGCGCTATATCAGCACAGCCACCCCTTTGGAATCTATCTTATTCCACAAACAAAATCTGATGACCATTTCACCTTCAAGGCAGGTTAAGAGGGCGTCAGACCGGCTCCCAACATGCACTGGTCCGCGGTGACGCGCATCATTAGGCACCTGGGCATACTTGACCAGAGTGCGTAATTGTACGGTTGTGGCACATGCAACTGCCAGAATTTATTGAACCAAGGGACCTTCTTTAGACCTGTGGTTTTGTTGGCCCCTCAGGGACCTTGCAACTGAATGTTCAGAATTTCGACCCATGCGCTTGCTTAATCACCTGCGGGCAATTTGAGCAGGATCGCACATCTACATCGTATTGGATTACTTTCAAGGTCCATGACAAAATTTGCCCTACGCACCCCATATCGTTCGCCATCACGCCCACGGCGTGCAATAGGTAGCCACAAATCGTATTGTTCAGGCCGCAAATCCCACGAGCAAGGCAAGCATCAAGTGAACACTGCCTCCTTACTCAAGGACGACGACCTGACCATCATTGAGGTGACTCGTGACGCTTGAGCTTTGCGCACGAAATGTCGTGGAAAAGTGCAGCATTTTGGAAAATGTGACAAATTCCGACTGGTTTCGCGATTGTAGCTAAGGTATTTTGGATCGCGGGGCACAGATGAATACGAACATGGAGCATACAACCACCTTCTCATCGGTATTTAGATTCTTGCATCCACTTGGTTAGCGACGCGAGTGTGGAGCAGCGCCAGCTTGCGTGGGGGCAAGCACCGGGGTAGGCTCGCGTGTGCGTCCAGCGCTGACACTCCTGCGCCCAGATTTGGCAGTAACCACGAGCCTAAATGTGTGATAATGAAGGTGAATTTCTCAGAAATGAGCCCAGCACCAAGCTGGACCCATGGCAGGCCTGTGGCTAGGTCTGCAAGCTCCGTCCGATCACCTACCCGTTCCCCACGCAGGCAGCTAATGCATCTATGTTGGCCCGTGCTTGCGCTGGACTGAGCAACAACTTTGTCTTAGACAAATCATGAGCTGTCAAACTTAGTTCATGACGAGTGATCCTTCACTTACACGTTCCGCGCGAAAACACGCGTGCACAGAAGTTTCTGAACGCTAAGGTCACTCGATTCTGCGTCCTGAACACAAAACTAGTTTTCGGCGAAATTTTATCGAGTCCTTGATGTCACAAGTAGGAACACGGATAGGGAAGAGGCGGGATACAGGAACATGCATGCATAAGTTCACGTAAGCGGCTGAGCGTGGCGAGGTGCGCCAAGGCGTCATTTCCCCGCGGATGAGCTTGTTTCTTGACCAGAAGTGCAAGGCTGAAGACTCTGGTCCCAATGAAGTGACATTCTCTCAACCGGTCAATTTGAATATGTTTCATTATACGTACGATAGTGTTCTATTACGCATGTAGGTCTTCCACACGAGAGATCATGCCTAGCGTCTGAACATCTGAACTGCTGGCCCCAGATTTACCAGCACCCCGCTATCTCAACGCCCCACACTGCGATCGATTCCGTGACAGTATACAGCAAGCTTCGATTTGAGGCAAGCTGTGAGCTAAGTTCGCACCCTTGTCGCGTGAACATCCCACACGTGCTTCATGAATGCCTTCTTGTCGCGATGGTAGTCGTTACAGCAGCGGTATCCGATGAAATCATCGCCCTCAACTTGGTGGGTGTAGAAATAATGCATTTCCCATTTCGTGCCGTATTTGTACGTGATTGATGCATTCGGGTCATAGCCAGGACATCGGCGCTGCTGGTACGGACCACGATCTGCGCGTCGGTTGCTGGCTACCGCCGCCCCTGCAGGTGGCTGGACGGATCGGACCATGTGAGTCTCTACTGCTATGTCAGCTCCGCGCCGTCGTCGTTTTCCCTCAGCATCACGTACCTAGGGCCTGGATCCTTGCTGCGTGGTCGTTGACCGTGGGCTGGAGGGTACCGTACACGAAGTTCCACAATGTGACGACTTGCTGATACCAAGGTCGCGGCTCTATGATGGCGTCCATTGTTGGCGTTGTTATTGAATTGGCGATGTGCACAAGTGGTGAATGGTCGATGTCGTATCTGGAGAGATCAGTCAGTAGCTCATCACATGAGACAAAGACATGCTCACTAGGGAAGTTGTCTTCTAGCAGGCGTTAGGATGCTTCAAAATTGAATGAATGGCGCCTGTCTTATACACTTTTTGCATCCTGTTCATGATGAGTATGTGCGTCTTTTCACCCAGCTCGTGACCCAGATGTGGCAACCGCTAAGCAATTGTAAACATTGGAGTTTCATGCTATATAATTCTTGTGTTTGCTCAAGCCAGCTCATCAATTATATTGTCAAGGAACGGTGTTTCCTCGGCAGTATCAAAATCTGGGGTTTGCAGGGGTACGGAGTGCTTGAATGTGAACTGTGGCGCTAATAGTGGGCCATGCCAGCGGAATGACAGGGTTCGTTTCATTCATAAAATCGGCAAATTAAATTAAAAGTGCGTTTGACGGGATCGTGTGCGTCCTAAACATATAGGAGATGGGTGCTCTGGAGTCGAGTTCGGAGAATTCGCCAACGGGTAAGAAGCGTCTAAAGCGAAACGGTTGATCACCGGCAGACCACGACTGATTTGGTCCACTGCCGCCTCTATGTATTCAATTCTTCTTCCCTTTTAGGTTGAGTTTTGCTGGGGTGGTGCCTGGAATACGAAGACGACGAGCAGAGAATCAGCACAGGCAAGCCGTGAAGTCAGCCCCATAAAGATTAATGATCGGCTTCGAAAAATCTGCAAGAGCAGTGTTCACTGTCTCGCATTATTCATTTCCTGCATTATTCGCAATAGCGAAGTCGATTGCAGTGTCGAATCAAAAGACTGTCAATGGTGCGTCTATCAAAATAGAGAATGCAGGCACAAGTGTGGGGGATTTTCCATCATGAACATCATTGGGTCCAGTCGGTAGCTTAAGCAAGAGCAGAGCTGCTATCCTTGGAATCAATCAACCCGGATTCACTGTATGCCGCACGCCAGATTATATATTAAACGGAAGAGCTCAGCCGGTGGTGCATGGTATTTCCCGCGAATCACAGCATTACCGGGGTCCGAAGGCGAGATGTGATCGGATTCTCAATTGACGGTGGAACATTGGACCTGCGTCGACGTGGGATGGGTCCCGTGAACCAGGGTTCGCCTCGGATTGAACCTTCTCAATATAGACATGTTCTTTCGCCAGCTAGCTATCTTCGTCGCATCCCAAGTGTGTATACGAGTGTCTCCACTCAACTTCGATGTCATGTTTAAACGCTTGTGGTGACGTCCCGCACCCTACAGACGCAGTTTGAAGCAAATTCGGAATCTTTCGGAGCAAAGTTAAAGCTTCCGTGATATCCTACTCCTGTCATATCGCCGAGGTTAAGGCCTCCACGGGCGGGCTTCTTGCAAAGGAATGAACCAATCGCAGCATATCGCGTAGTCCTCCCTATGCAAATCCAGGTGCCTACCTGTCATGTGCTACATTTCCAACACCGGATGGAAATGTCGCACGCCGAAGGCGACACGGCCCCGAGCTCGAGCAAGCTCGAAGCGATGTCGGAAAACAGGTTCTTCACCCCTGATCAAGCGCGAGAACAGCCTGCAAACGATTAACTATGACGTGGGGCTATGCTTCACTACACGGCGCATTGCAACCACAACCAAGACATTGTGCATACAGATCTTGAGCTTAGTTTGACGTATCACTCCTTCAACGCGTTGCCGCCGCGGATCGGCGCCAGCCTGCAAATGGGTATTGCTACAGGGGAGGCGTAACTGATGGCCAGTTTGCTACTTACCATCCTTCACAGCAAGCACACTGCCTTCTCTACATCGTAGATCTGCACCTCACATCTGTCCAGGTGATCAGATCCAACAGGCCGACAAACCTCCCTTTACCTGCACAGGCTGCTAATTTCGGCTCTCGATGATAAACAATAATGCCGTCTCTTGTACACAGAGCGAGTCTTCGTAACAATAATACCACCAGCCCGTCTTCTGCGTAAACAACCACCCACCCATCTGCGATGCATTTGCAGCCTACAGGAATTCACCCATACACACAGGAATTCGCCTATATTCTCTTCTCGATAATACCACCTTCTCACAGTACCTTCTCTTACAGCTAGGCTTAGTCTTAGTGGCGGATTCCACATCTCAATTCCAACCCACATCATCCCAGTCGATCCGGTCCGAACAGTAACACAAATTAATCGCCTTCCATCTGCGCCGACTAAACACTACCCCTCTGCGATGCGTTTTGCACACGCATCTTCCCACTTGTAATCCTGCTGCTAATGCGTGCTCAGCACAACTAAACCGCAACACTTATCCACTCCAAGCAAAAATCCGCACATTAAATTCCAGCGCGCGTAAGGAAAAAAAAAAAAAAAAAAAAACCTCCCCACAAAGGAAAATAACCCCCGAAGCTCCGACGCTGACGGGACGCGAAGCCAGCATCTGACGTAAGACGGCTGATCGCCTGTTGGATTTCATCACGAAATCTTACGGTGAGAACTGACTTACCCGTTGTTGGATCCGCATTTCGATCCGAACCTTATCTTAAGAGATGAGATGAGATGAGATAAGATGAGATGAGAGGGTCTAGTAAGCCAGGGTCTATCTACAACAGGAAACGGCCCTTTTGGTAAGCAGACTACGGACTACACGTCTGCAGTGCGATTGTAGACAACAGGCGATTGTCCGTGTTCCACAATGAGACCGACTCGATCTCTTCCGAAAAGAAAAGTTATGGAACTCGGTAGTCAACGATACTTGCTTATTCCAGTCGAGCCAGCATGGACCAACAATTTAGGCGGCATTAAAAAAGGAAAATGACAAGGATCAAAGCGAGAGAAGGTGTATCAGAAATCTTGCATTGTCCATATCATGTCCACAGTCCCCGTTCCAAAACTCAGCAGCTATGCAAAGGAATGTCGACGAAACAACCATGCTCCTCGACTGATTGTCCATCATGCTATTAACCCCAGACTCAAAGAGATATGTAAGTGCTCAACAATATGCAAGAAATGAACCCTTTCCCCACTTCTGACTATGCACATCGGACTCCTCTTTTCCACAAAAAAAAAGACAAACACACGCATACCATCAGACAGGCAGGGAAAACACCGAGTGGGATATCCAAAGGACAGACAGACATGAAAGCATGAAACGCAAACGCAGGAAGCTAAAGTGACGAGGGTTGGAAGACGCGCTTAAAGGGCGCAAAGACCAAGAATCGCAACTACAATGGCGAGCGCAGAGCCGCTGACGCGGCTGAGGCTGGGCTCGACAGTGGTTGCGGCACCGGTGCTGCTGCCGCTACCGCCCTGCGAGAAGCCTTGCTGTGCGCCGCCGCCGCCGACGGTCTGTTCTCCGCCGGAAGAACCTCCATCTGAAGATGGCGGGGATCCTCCTGGAACTTGAGCGGCCTCGGTGGCTTCAGCACGGTTACCGCCTCCTGGGTTTCCACCAGGAACCATGGCTACTGACTGAGTGGGCTGCGAGGATCCGGACTTGGGTGCCTCGCCAGGGTCTTCACCGGTACCCATCAGGGAACCGAGGATAACTTGGTTGTTGGTGATGGCGACAGTGTTGTTGGTGCCGGCCTTGTCGGTGTACTCGTAGACCTTGTCACCAGACTTCTTGATTCCAGATGGCGCGTCGTAGCATTGCACGGTGACCTCCTGGAAGCGGGCAAAGTAGTATCCATTCTGCATGTAAGGGGAGTTCCAGTCAATCTCGCCACCAGCCCACTCAATGGTACCCTTCTCGTTGCTGGACAAACCGGCAGGCCAGAGGGACAGCATGATACGGGAAGGCGTCTGGGGATAGTCGAAACGTCCAGATGTCTGGTTCCAGGTGTTTTTGCGTTCCAGTGTGCGCAGGTCCTTGCCGTCGATAGACCAGGTGAGGCTGTCTTGCTTCCAGTCGAGGCAGTATTCGTGCATGGTCGATGCTGTGTTGCCGCTGGAGATTGTGAGGTTGCCGCCATTGTTGTCTGCATGCGTTAGTCATGTCTTGCAGCGAGTCGCACATGTCACGTACAGTTGGTTACGCCCTGGGAGTAGAAGTTGGACTGCACGTGGCCAGTGTCGACACCGACCCACTCAAAGTCGATCTCGTCCTTGACGTCGGACATGAGAATGAAGGCAGTGACGACACCCTTGCCCTGAGCGGTGGTGAGCTTGGAGCAAATCTTGCCGTACCAGACATAGTGCGTGGACGCGAGCAGAGTGCCGACGGTGCCTTGGGCCATGGTCAGGAGGGTCGACTTCTGGCCGCTGCTGGGGTCCGTGTAGATGGCGGGGGTGCCCTGCGACTGCCAGTTGATCTTGGAGGCATCGCCGAGGTACTTGTCGATGGACTGGACATCGTCGAGGGTGTCGAGCGAGTAGGTGCCGGACTTGCACACGGGGCCGGGCACGCAAGAGTCGAACGAGTGCGACATGAGCGGGTCGCAGCCGCCGAGGCAGAAGGCGCCTACACCGCAGTCGCCATATACTGTGCCTGGTTAGCAGCGCGCTCGCAGTGGTGTTGGTGGAATGTACGCACGCGAGCAGCAGGGCGTGTCCTGGGGGCAGTGGTTGTCCTTGGTGCACTTTGCGGCGAGGGCAGAGCCAGCAAGTGTTGCAGCGGCGAAGACGGCAGCAATGGCGTGTCGAACCATGTTGGCGGTGGTTTTCGCAGCGTCGGGATGTCGTGTAAGGGTGCTAAGTGCGGAGTGCAGCTGTCAGAAGCCCCGCGACCAAGTGAGTGGTGGTAGAGGGCAGCACAGTCGCAGTCAACTATCGCACGTCGCAGGAGGCCGCAACTTCCCGGCAACGTCACTGAAACGGGAGGCACGATCTGAGGAGGGAGCCGGGATCGAGCGCAGCGAGTGACAAGGCTGGGCAATCAACTTGGTTTGTTTGTTGGCACCCCTGGAATGTCTTCGAGTAGCGAGCGTGTGGGGTGTATTATTAAAGCAAGCTGCTGGTTAGTAGCGAGAGGATACTCCAACAAAGGAGGGAAACAGCGCGGTAAAAGAGGAGGGAGCGTCGACGGGCATGAGACAACTAGGTCAAGGGGAACACGAGATGCCATCCAATCCAGGTGAATCGGCAGCCGCGCTAGGCTAGGCTCGGAAGGACGTGTGCCGGGGAGAGTCCCTGTTAGAAACACGGCAAAATCGCAAAATGCCTGCTGTGCCGCATGCGGATTGAATAAACATCTCACTGATCAACGCGGCTGCAAGGCTTCGAGCAGGGATGCAGCGCAGTCTCGCCGACACCGCACACAAACATGCAGAATCGCATCCACGACGACAGCAACATTTTCACCGCGTCTGCCCTGCATCGCCACCTGCGTCTGCTGGTCTCTTCTAGCGCGGCGCCAGCGTCCCAATCGATAAAGCCCCCAAAGGTATTTTTGGGTCGCACCAGCCGCTCACTGCAGGGTCCACCATCTCCACGTGCTCCCTTCCCCAAAGCATCCGGGGAATGCTGAATCGTGCCACACGACTACCACTCGCAAGGCATTGCGCGACGTCACAATCGCCTTGTTTGCATTCCAGAGACATGGGCGAGGTCGAACCTTAGCCCGTATCGCTGTGGCGCCTTTGGTGTTGCTGCTGCCCCTGAGCGCGGCACAGCGGCAGCCTAGTGCGAACAAGCCGGCGCCATCGGTAGACGTCACTGTACGAGGAGGTATACGAAGGCAAAACCATGCCTTTACACGAGAACGTCTTTGAGACAGAAACACAAGTCGCACAAAAAACTGCAGTTATAAACAAATCATTACCATCGCGCCTTCTTCCTTCTGTGCCTCTCCAAATAGTCCTTTTCCGTTTCCTTTTCCAAACCTTGCTCGTGCTCTTACAATCAAACTCATTCCCCCTCTTCAACCCCCTTCACAAAGTTCTATCGCATAGTCCAAAGGACACATAACATGTCATTTCTCCAAGATTATTAAGCTCTTCTTTCTCTCTTTTTTTAAAAAAAAGAGAGAAACACTCCCCCAGCCCTTTTCCTACTTTCCTACATCCTCAAAATCTCCACCAACGTCCCATTCCTGCCCGCCTCCCTCCCACACGTCCCACACCGCGCCGCCACATACGCCCACTCAAACCGCCCCGTCTGCTCCGACTGCACTTTCGCCGCCGTACTCATACACACCTGCCGCGCCCGACACCCCGTGTTGCACGTCAACGTCACGGAGCCTGTCAAACTTCATCAGCTCGAGAATAATGTCGATGGGAAAGCGAGATTACCCATTTCCTCGTGTTCATACTCGTGCGCGAGTTGCTGCATGTCGTCGTAGTTGTCGAATTGGCCTTCGGGAGCGAGGGTTGCGGGGCGCGAGCGCGTGGGGCATGTGTGGCAGGAGGGAACGGGGCAGATCCAGTGGAAGGTGTAGGTTGGGGAGGAGGAGGAGCAGGGGGATGGGGATATGAGCGTAGTTGAGCCGGAGGTATGAGAGGAAAATGTTTGTGCTGGGGATAGAGATGGAGTCATGGTATTTTTTTGGTTGATGTGGTGGGTATGAAGAAATTTGGGGGCAGGAAGAAAGAGTGGAAGAGTTGTTTTGATGAGGCTGGAGGTGATGGACGGTTGACGTGATGTGCACTGTCGCTTCGGAGTGGCTTCACGTCGGCATATCAAAGAAAGGTTGTTAACATCACAGACTATGGTCAAGCTTCGTCGAATCACCAGTGAAATCCTGGTCCGGGGATATGCATTACTGTCACCTCCCCAAGCTGTCCTTCACTTCCGCTCACGACTCCATCTAGTGTTGCTTGTTCGCATACAGCTTGACATAGCGAATATGCTCGTTGCCCTGCGAGTCTTCATACCTCTCGCTGACAATCTTGTACCCGCCAATCTTGGGCCACACCTTTGTCCAGCAAGCCCAGTACACCACTCCAAGCAGCAAAACACCCACACCAACCACGGGGAACACAATCCATGGATAGCCCTCAGCGTTGCGATCACCATCCGGAGGAATAAATGGCACGAGCGCGAGGAAAACGTTCGCCAGCAAGTAGATGACAGAAATCGGAAGGAACGTGTGCCATGGTGACGACCATTGCTCGCTCTTCTTGAATTGCAGGTAAATCAGTCCAGCGGCGACGAATCCGTTGATCCAGGCGCCAGGGTACGTGTACAGATCCGTGATGAAGTTGTACGCAGGGCCAGCTGGAGGTGCGACAAGCACGATGACGGTGATGAGCCAGTGCAGGAAGAGTGCTGGCGCAGGTGCGTTGAATGGCTTCATCGAAGCCCAGAAGCGAGACCAGGGCAGAAGACCTTCCTTTGCAAATTCCTGGTTCAGGCGGGCGTGTGCGAAACTGACGGCGAGGACGTTGCCCAAGTTACTCAGTGCGACAAAGGCGGGTAAGCTGCGTGCGCCGGCGCTGTTGCCAAAGACGTTGCGGAAAAAGAGACCTGCGACGATAACTTCGCTCTTTGCAAGATCCGACTTGGGAATGGCGGCAAAGTATGCGACGTTCACGAGGACGTAGAGAATGGTGGTTCCTCCGATGGCTAGGGGAGCAGACCAAGCCAATGTCTTTTTGGGGTTGCGGATCTCGCCGAGGACGTAGTTGGCATTCTCCCATCCTTTGTATGAGTACACGATGCGGAGCAACGCCTGGCAGTATCCATAAGCTCCGCCACCGCCATATCCGTCACCGATCTCGAGGGCAAATGCATTGTCAAAGTTGTGCGGTTGATCAATCTTAAGATGGCCAGCTAGCGCAGCAAAGCCGGAGAAGACGATGAAGAAGAGAATGAAGACCTTGAAGAATCCGAGCACGGTGAAGAGACGAATGCCCCACTTTGGAGCAACAGAGTGCAGTCCGACCGAGAAGGTAACACAAGCGATGGCAATGCCACGTGCAGCCCATCCGTCGGGTGACTCAGATCCTGAAGCGAAGAGCACATAGCGGCCGAAAGCAAGACTGTTGCCAGAGGAGAACCCAAGCAAAAGCATTTGCGCAGCGAGAACACATGTCGCCATGTACTTGGGGTGACGGTACACACGCTCGAGGTAGTTCTTCTCGCCTCCAGATCGTGGGATGGCAAGGCCAAACTCCATGAATACGGAGAGACCGCAGAAGGTCAGGAAACCGCCGATGATCCATAGGAAGAGAGACACTCCGACCGAGCCAGTAATTGCAAAAATACCAGAGGGAGTAGAAAAGACTATTGCATGTAAGCACCCATCTTTTTCGCAGAGCTGATTTGGACGTACTTCCGGTACCAATCATCTTGTTCAAGATGACGAAGACAGTCGCAGTGTATCCAAGTTTCTGCGATTCATCGTAGACATACGCCTGATCGTCTTGCACGCTTGCGCCATCGTATGTGGGCGGCGACGGCGAGCCTTCAGTGTCGACAGCCCTTACGACCTTGGTGTCGTCGTCATGTTTCGCACTCATCGCGAAGAGTGAAGCACCGCAAAGGATGCTAGTGTTTGTAGGGGCACCAGACGTTGATACAAGGTAGCACTTGCAATTAGCGCTACCGCAATATGTAAGTACTCCTGACGCCAACGGTGCGTCGTACTAAACCAGTGGAGTGGATGGTGGTAAGCTGCACAATCTGCAGCATATACCTGGCGATACAGGGTATTATAGCCCTCCGAGATGGCGTGCTCGAACGATTCTTCGCACCTTCCATGAGGGATATCTCGCGAAGCTTTTCAGGCCCTTGTTCGCCAACGACCATGATTGCGCGATCGCCAGTGCTTTTGACGTTCTGAGCCTTGGGTTACATGGCACCCATACTGGCGGTATTAAAAGCTACAGCTGAGTGGCTGACGCCCGCCTGAAGGGGAAGGTGGAACTTTGGTCTTGGTGAGATATTTCTTGGTATGCCCAGGTTTGTCCGCTGAGCGATGTCGTGATTACTCGGCACAATTAGTTCAGCAGGAAGGATGCTTGGCGTCGTCCAACAATGTTAAGTGTCAAGCAATCGCCGTACTTTGCGATCCTTTGAACACATGGCTTTCTTGTCGTGAGATCTGGATGTGCTCATCGCGTCTTATGGTATCATCCTGTGGCGTGGCCTCAACTGCGCGGCTCCTTCATGTGTCGGTCTTCACGAAACAAACAAGCAACTGCTGATCGCGGTCTTTCTTCCACAACTTCACAAGAGTTAGGCTTATGAAATAAGCGCGGATTTGTGATGCGGTTGGAGTCTTGAAGATGTTGCGCGAAGACGATGCAGGTGGGGCCGACCGTTAGTGAAGGCGCCAACGAGCGCGCTAATGAAGGCGCCAACGTGTGCGGCTCTTGCCATCACATCGTTGCTGAAGTCAGCCTTCATATGCTTAATGTTATTGAACGGACACAATTACATCCCATTGCATCGTCAAAATTTTGAAGGAAGCTTTCCCTGGCGATACAGAATTGCAATATGCGCCTTCTCGAAAACCAAGCCATTGGCCGATCTCGATCACTGAGGCTGAGATGCAACTTGGGTACGCCCGAAATTTGAGAAACCCTTTCAATGTCTCCTCTCATCTTCGAAGACATTCATGAAGAGGCATATCAGGCAGATAATAAGTAACTGCTCTTGACTGTTAAAAGTAGAAATAAGAACATTAACTTAAAGCAGGCAGTACACCTAATACATAGAACGCTTCATTCTTGTCATGACAACAGCCTGCATAGCATCAATTCTGCATAGCCATTACAACCGCCATAACTAATGCTTAGCGCCTCTAATGCCACGCGGTCCACCTTTGCGCGAACGCGCTAGTATTCTCTCACAGGTTCTCGCGAAAGATTTTGCGAAGCAAATGTCTCAACACAACATTGCTATCTGCTTGGTTGAATGTATTGCAAAAGATCTTTCCCGTGCTTTTCATATAAGCTCGTAGCCCCGCCACATCGGGAAATGTTTGGACCCTTTGATTGGTACTTCCGCGGCTTCGACCCTATTGAACAAGATCTACAATGTTGACGTGGGTCTTCCGAACGGCCTATTTGCAGCGTAAGTATGAAGTTTGGAGCCGCGCAGATTGGCTTCATACTTGCTCGCATCGGTCGCATGTTCGTGGAGGTGGCTCGACACCAATGGCGTGGCAAAGAGCATGCCACGCAGCTAGATCATCCTCATCACCATACCACATACGTAGCTCACCTTCCAGTGCACCTTGGTAGCGATCCCAGGCATCAGCTGATGCAGCTTCTCCACGCTGCCAGCCCTCATGTGCTCGCAAACGAGCATAGGATGTAGCTGGTGGCTGGGAGGGATCATACTCAAAGGTCGAGAAAGAGCGGAAAAATGCATCTAGAGGGGTTTCTGGAACTAAATGGTGAACTGGGGAGTCTCGCAAGTGCTGTTCGAGGGCGTGTTCGCTGTTGAATGAGCGGTTGCAGTTGCCACAGCTCAAGGACTGCGTATGTGCTTGAGAGTCTCGTTTGTGTTGTTGAAGAGCCCCAATAGTCAGGAAAGATCGATTACAGCTTGAACAGATAGATTCCATTGGACGACAACTGTTCAATTGATCTATGGAGCAGAAGAGCATAGAAGTTGCGATGTGAGGTGGACTGGTAACTCAAATCGTACCCGCTATGGCAAAAAACAGCTCTAAGTCGTGCAAAGAAGTTTTCGCTGGTGTCTTAGGAGTATCCGACACATAGTTGGAAGCGTCACACAACGTATGCCCAAATTTGCCCGACTCCAGCAGCGACACCGTGGATCTATGCCCTTCCAAAAACGCTGCGTAACGGTTTTCGCCAATATTGGTTGACCATAGTATTTTCTATGCTTACCCCGCCTCTCTGTGACACCAAGGAGTCCTTCGGGGAGAACCTCCGGTGAAGCCATACAGCTGGGAAAGCTAAGTCTAGTTAACGGTGAACTGAAAGATAACATGTGGTGGTTGCATACTTTTGCAACACATACTGCGTCTCAAAATTTTCAGAACAACCTCAATAGATGCGTTTGGGCTTCGTTCCTGTGCCTTTGTTGGGAGCACGAGTGCTGGTCTCTAGAGTTATCCCTGCGTACGTGTGGACCGTAGCGCTGGATCGCTTTGTTGAGCTGTGAACTTCATATGCAGGACCAGCATACATACCAATGACACCCATGAGTCGGTGCAACTCTACCGGAAATTGCAGTAATGGTGCGGTTACTGAGCGGTGAGGCGTTGACAACACGGCTTCTCGACAGTGCCGAAATATGGTGAAGATTCTCAGAGGTTGTCGAAGGCGACTTGTATTGATAGCTCGCTTCTACTTTCACGATTATCAGCCTGTTACGAAATTGGATCGTATCTAGAAGTAAGGGCAGAACTTCTATATATCGACCAAGGCCTCCCAACCGGTGGCCGAGATACGTGATACACAGCATATGTCAACGACGCAAGTCAAGTACTGCCGTGTTTCAGTAGCTCGCACCCACGCCAAATGCAGTGTTTGCGAGCTTCCTGTCTTTCTGAATGACATGCCACTGCGCTATTGCAAGCATTGTCACCGTCAACGATATGCCTCATAGTATTAATAAAGGACAGGCTCTTCCGAGAGATTGAGAGTCTTTCCTCACTTCACTCCCACTCTTTAATTCATTTACGCTGTTGAGATCCCAATTGCACCTACACCTAGATGGGTGCACAGTCCACAACTACACCCGCTAGCGGGCTTGTAAGCTCAACCCTTCTCGAGAAGATTGACAGGCTTTTCGCCTGCAATGCTGGAGAATACGTTGATCTACCCCAATTGGTGGTTGTAGGGGATCAATCCAGTGGCAAGAGTTCAGTACTCGAAGGGGTCACTGGCCTGCCTTTCCCTCGCGATAGTGGATTATGTACTCGCTTCGCAACGCAGATCACGTTTCGCCGTTCGAACGAAGAAAGTATAGTGGCATCCATCATTCCGGCGAAAAGCAGCTCCCAAGAGAGACAAGAAAGGCTCCGAGCATGGAGCACAAGTCCCATGCAATCGCTTGACGCAGATTCGTTTCGCAAGATTATGAACGAGGTGCGTGGTGCGTCCTATAATTTCGCAGATGCTGACAAAAAAGGTAACGTGTGCCATGGAAATCGGATTGAACACGGTTTTCCGAAGATGTTTTACGCCTGGAAGTTTCCGGTCCGTCTCAAGAACACTTCAGCGTCATCGATGTCCCTGGTATTTTCAAGCGAACGACACAAGGAATGACCACCAAAGAAGACATTGCCTTAGTTGACCAGATGGTACACGGCTACATGTCAAATCCGAGGTCCGTTATGCTCATCGTCGTTCCCTGCAATGTTGATATTGCTACCCAAGAAATTCTCGAACGAGCGGAAGATCTCGATCCTGAGGGCATCCGTACCTTAGGCGTTTTGACGAAGCCAGATCTTATTGATCAGGGTGGCGAAGGTGCTGTTGTCGATTTGTTAGAGGAACGAAAACATCGCTTGCGCTTGGGGTGGCATTTGCTTCGCAATCCCGGGCAGTCTGATTTAAATGCTGAGCGATGCCGACACGCAATAGAAGCGGAATTCTTCACCAAAAAGGCGCCCTGGAACAGTCTCGATAAAGAGAAGCTGGGAGTGCAAGCGCTCCGAGTCCGACTACAGGCAATACTCGAGGATCACATTCGTCGGGAATTCCCCAAGGTTGGTCAGAACATGTCACGCAGAATTTCGACGAGACTGATGTTATAGGTCCGATCTGAGCTGTCTCAAAAGCTGAAGATAGCCGAGAAGGATTTACGCCAATTGGGTCCAAAGCGTCAGATGCGCGAGGAACAGTTTCAATATATAGTTGATGTTGCTATTCGATTTCAAACCCTTGTGTCAGACGCACTGCAAGCCGGATATAGTCGGGCAGAGATGTTTGGAAGCAACCCTACTCTTCGGCTCGCTACTCAGGCAATCAATCGAGGGGAGATCTTCGCCAAGGCCTTAGGGAGTCATGGCCATGTATACCAATTCCAACCGGAGAACACGTCCATTCAGAACGGGATCTCGACGCTCACAATGCAAGATCCAGAGGAAGTCGGGGTACGGACGATCAAGGATCATCCAGACATTGAGGATCTTACTTACGTGAATATCTCAGTTTCAGCTCCATCTGGTGCTGACATCATCGATTGGATCCACGAATTGTACCGCGACTCCAGAGGTTTTGAGCTGGGAACATTTGACGCTACTATCCTGGGTGTGATATTGAAGGATCAAGCAGCCAACTGGGGCCGTCTTGCACACGGATACATCAGCGATATGATTGCCTTGGTGCATAATTTCATTGTCGAAGTGCTGCAGCAAATCGCCCCCAGTCGTCGAGTCTCGGATGGCATCAAAAGCTTGCTCTTGGACGACTTGACCAAGATGTATCGAGATGCGATCGACCACACGCAGTTCCTCCTCGACATTGAGCTGAACGGGACTCCTGCTACGTACAATCATTACTTTAATGAGAATCTCCAAAAACGGTACGTCATTTGTTAGCAGACCGTACAGTGCTGATAGACAGGACAGTCGTAATGCACGTCTACACGCAGACCTGGTATCGAAGAGTATCACGGACTGTAAGCATGGAACAGTGGTGCGTTTGGACGACATTGTTCAGAGCCATCCCTTGAGCAATGCTAGACACACCACCCTCGAGATTCATGACATACTGTGTTCTTACTATAAGGTTGCCAGAAAGCGGTTCGCTGATGCGGTACGCATGCAGGTCGCTGACTGTAAGCTCGTGACAGGAGCGAAAACGCCGTTGACTCTGCTCTCTGCCCAGCTCGTTGCAGGGCTTGATCATGAAACATTGGAGGACATTGCCGGTGAAGAGTTGCAGACAAAGTATGAACGGTCGAGACTTGAGAAGGAGATCAGCCTGCTAAGAGAAGGGAAGAAGATCGTTGGTTGAGCCTGCACAAGATCAAACCTAGTTAACTATTTAGTTTCGCTATTTTGAAAACTGCCTTGACTTGTCTGCTCGTCCTAGCGTTCAAGTTCTCGTGGACAGCTTCTCAACAATGATTACCAGTCCCCCATTGTTGCTGCCGTGGTGGTGTTTTAAAACCCAGCCATGGTCTAAGGGATATGAGGTTCATGCGTAAGTAGGAAAAGAATGCGCGCGCCATCCACGTGCTGGCAAGCGTCAGGTATCTGAGGATGGGCAAAGGCGGGGGCGGGTCAACTGTGCAACACAGACTGAAACAGTCTACCAACAGCGTCAGCGATGGCTCGCTTACTTTCTACGCTTGGATGAACTGAGTAAAGCTGTGGGAAGACCCCTGCTTGTCAAACACGTGCGCAAAAACATCAGGGGCGACACTGATATCGGATGTCACTGTACCTAATGTACAATACAGTACACAGCACAATAGCCAATTCGACTTCTTATCACAGACAGCAGCATCCGGTATACCTTCTTACTAATGCCTGCCGCAAGTCCTGATATGGACTCATGGGATTGCCATGTGCATTGTTTCGATCCGGCCAAATACCCTTACAAGACTCCTCGATCCTACACGCCACGACCAGCACCACTGGGCGTACTCCGCCAGAACCTCCTCACGAAGAATGTTATGCTAGTTCAAGCTACCATTGAGCGGGACTTCGCCGGGATCCTAGCGAAACTGGAAGACTGTCGGACAGCTGCCTTCGAATTCCCTGGAATGGTGCGAGGCACCATTTTGGCCGGCCCTGAAATCTTCGCCCTGTCTAATGAGAAGGTGAAGCGAATGCACCTTCTGGGTATTCGTTGTATTCGACTACACGGGTCGTATGGCGGATCAGGTCATGACTTAGGATGGGTGCAAAACGAACTGCAGGCACTGGCGGCACTCAAACCTGTTCGAGAGTACGGCTGGGCTATCTCTGCTCAATTGCCACTTGAGACATGGTCTCACTTGAAACCATTCATTTTGTCAGATCCACACCTGGCTGGAATCACCATCGTGGCTGATCACGTAGCCTGCGCTACTCCTACGGACTATGGAAGCTCGGCATTACAAGATTTCTTAGAACTTCTTGGGTCCGGGAGAGTGTACATCAAGATCTCGGCACTGCACCGTCGCAGCCCATCCGATATCCGCGCGATGGAGCCTGTCGTATGCATGCTTGCGCAAAACGCGCCACAAGCCTTGCTGTGGGGAAGCGATTGGCCACATGTGAACACATCGCACAACGACTTCGAAGAGGGTCCGCTTGAGGGCGCGGACGCATCGCATGAATTGGCTGTTGTTAAGAGCTGGCTGTCGGAGAAGCAAAAGCAGTGTATGCTTGTTGAAAACCCTCGACGTGTTTTCGGTATCTAAACTACATGGACCTATACAGTTGTTTGGAATGATATCGGCACTCTCATTTCAGTTGTGTTTACCCCGCACATGAGAATCGGCCACTGATCATGCACCGCTACCTTAGTCAGGTCTCCGCATTAGATTATGGCAGATTTCGGCCACGTGACCGACGTGACCGAAGTGGCAGGACCCACACACAAGCCTTTGTGGTAAGGCTTATTTACTAGTGAATGAGCTTGGGAGCTACTAGAATGAAGCTTATTACCCCAGATTACCCCAGAGCAAAGCACTCAGAATTGCATTTCGCATTCTGTGTTCTTCGAACGTCATTTCATTCCTTGAATACCCAGGTAGCCAGCAAGGATTCAAGATGACACTTTCTTCTACCAAAGATATGACTCCTGAAGATATTGAAACGAAAGCCGACGCTGCGCAGCGTGTGTGGACCGAGAATGTCGACCCTATCGACAAGCCAGGTACTGTCATCGACACATACAGATCATACCTCCCGGAGTACCGTGATGAGACAGAAAAACGTCTTGTGCGGAAAATTGACAGGCGTCTCCTTCCATTGGTGGTCGTTATCTACCTTTTCAACTACCTCGATCGCAATTCAATCACCCAGGCACGCCTCTATGGGCTGCAGAAAGATACGCATGTCACTGGAGCGGTGTATCAGACCGCTATCTCCATCTTCTCAGCCGGCTACATTGCTATGCAACTGCCATCCGCTATGCTCATGACAAAGCTTCGGCCTTCCAGGTTTCTTGTGAGTCCCAATATGCTTCTACAGCATCTTACAGATGAACCTCAAACTGACATTTCACGCAGCCCTCCTGTATCATTGGCTGGGCTATCGTTAGCGGCTTGACCAGTGCTGCTAATTCGCCTGCAAGTCTCCTGACGGTGCGATTTTTCCTGGGTATGATCGAAGCACCATTCTTTCCGGGCGCAATCTATTTGCTCAGTTGTTGGTACACTAAGCGGGAGCTTGGCATAAGAATGGCGTTGCTTATATGTGGAATACTTCTATCGAACTCTTTTGCCGGCCTTATATCGGCAGGCATCCTGGCGGGTATGCAAGGTGTTGGGCGGCTGGCTGCGTGAGTCGTCCAGTAACATCCTCTGGTATGCCATTATAATACTAACCTTTTTGTGAATAGTTGGCGATGGTTGTTCATTCTAGAAGGGCTTGCCACAGTTGCATTGGTAAGAACAGTTCCTCAAAGTCAGTGATATGCACGAAGTCTAGTCACTAACACATTCGCAATAGGGAATCATCGCCATGATATTCCTTCCAGACTACCCGGCCACCACAAAATGGCTGTCAGAAGCCGAGAGAGTCGTCGCTCAGGGCCGACTTGCTGCAGATGCCGGTAGCGAAGACGTACTAGGCGAAGAAAACGTCAGCATATGGCGCGGAATTGCTCAAGCAACAAAGGACCCAAGGGTGTGGTTATTTGCGTGTCTGCAAATGGCAACAACTGCATCCATATCCTACTCGCACTTCTTCCCGACTTTGATCCAGCAGATCGGATTCAAGAACAGGACTACGGTGCTGCTGTTGACCTCACCGCCGTACCTCTTTGCCTTCGTTTGGGCGCTGAGCTTTGCTACGGTCGCGGACAGGAAACAGAACAGATCAGTCAGTGCTGGCATTTCAGCTATTGTAGCCATGCTAGGCTCAGTTCTCATGATCACCGTACTCAAGAATCCCTGGGCACGGTACGCGTTTACATTCCTTGTATGCGCCGGCACGTTCGGTATCTACTCTACGACCTACACCTGGTTGTCGTCAACAATTCCAAGACCTCCTGTGAAGAGGGCTGCGGCGATCGGAATCGCAAATTCTTGCGCCAACATGGCATCGCTGTTCGCCAACTACTTTTGGCTTGATGAATACGCTCCGGAATTTAGAGCTTCGTGGGGCTGTACTTTGGCTTTCCAAGCGCTAGCCTTCTCCTGTATCGTTGGTCTGCGCTTCATTCTGAGGCGAGGCAACAAACGCTTTGAGAAGATCATTCAGGAGACCGATCCCGATGACAGAGCTGCAATGGCGCAACTGGACGACGATTCGCAGCGGGCGGTGCTCAATGGCTTCCGGTACATTACGTAGGTGGGATCCTTAGTGGTCGAGTAGCGATTATAGAAGCTCGAAAGCGAAGGGATTTACGATCTGAGGACAAATATGTCCAATGGTCGTCGGAAGATTTGAAGACCGGTCCAAGCGGAATGCGAGCGATAATAAATACCTGAGTAGAATCAGATTATATGCATGTCCAACGGACTGATGGCCATTGTGTGTAACAATTGTATTGTGTGCAGCATCTTGCTACAGCGACCAGATTAAAGACATATCGTTCGCTGCCAGAAGCTCTCTAAATGCGAGCGATTGGGAAGGCGTACGTGCTAAGTATCTCGTCGCGGTCTTGGCTTCCACTTCCCTAACGATGAAGACTAACATACCGAACAGCATGCGCCACGACTTTTGCACGAGCTACATGTGCCGAAATGCGATTGGGGCTGTCGGCGGATGTCCGCCGCAAACTAGCGTCGCAACACCCCAAAATTTTAGCGCATCGGACCCCGTCCGAAGTAATCTGGGGAACATCATCCGATTTCACCTTGTTTGAGTCAGGACTCAGGAAGATCTGGAGAAGGGAAGCCGCTGTACAAAATGGACGCCATATACACCTACGATAAATTATCTACACTATTCAATCAATCCCCATCTCCCACCATTCGAATATCTGACCACAACTGCACCAATTCCACAACTACACCGCAACCATGATCACCCAAGATAACCCCTACACCCTCTCCAACCCCTTCCGCACGCGCATCCTCTCCGGCGATGTCTGCGCGGTAATGTCCACCAAACTCGTGCTCAAGAACGAAATGGCCATGCTCATGAAAATGGCCAACATCCACGGCGCATTCATCGACATGGAGCACTCGACGAACGACCTGCACACCGTCGCCCAATTCGTCCTCGCATGCACCTACTGCGGCGTATCCCCCATCGTGCGCGCGCCCAACAAATCACCAGAAAACCTCGCGCGCATCCTGGATGCCGGCGCTGCTGCCGTCGTCATCCCGCACGTGGATTCCCTCGGCGGAAATCAAGGCGCTTGTGCGCGCAGCCAAGTATGCGCCGCTGGGCGACAGAGGGTGCACGAATAACCAGCCGATTCTCAACTTCCAGAAGGTGCCGACGTTCAAGCAGAATGAGTTGCTGAATCGCGAGACCATGCTGATTCCCATGATCGAAACGCCCGCCGCGGTTGAGCTGGTCGACGAGTACCTTGCCGTCGACGGCGTGGATGGCATACTCATCGGTTCAAATGACTTGTGCACAGATATGAGGATTCCAGGACAGTATGACAGTCCGGTGTATCAGGATGCGGTTGTGAAGATTATTGCGGCGGGCAAGAAGGCGGGGAAACCGATTGGCATTGGGGGGATTGGGCCGCGGTTGGATCTGCTGGAGAAGTTCTTTACGATGGGCGCGTCATGGTCGTTGAGTGGGGCGGATATGGCCATGTTGCAGGCGGGGATGCAGAAGTTGGGGAGTACGTATGAGGAGTTGAATGGGAGGGTGAAGGAGGCGAGGGAGAAGATGTAGATACCATTTTTATTTTTAGATCGTTTTCCAAATATCCATCAACTAGTTTTGCAAGCTTTCAACGATCTTGCTTTTCAACCAGTGTTTGAGTGACCTGGTGTCGGATCTGTAAACGACGCATGTATTCATCCACCTAGGCTTCCTTCGAAGCGCGGAACATTTCCGTCTCTCAATACCACCACCCACTCCCGAAGCAGTAACCCGGACCTACTTCACATCATCAACCCGATAAAGTACGGCATCTCATGGATACCCTAGATCCCAATGGTCAAGCTCAAAGTCCTACCATTGCGTCAAAGGCTTACCAGGCCGCGAAGCAGCCTTGGCGTGCGTCAACGGCGACCAATTTTCTAGCAGCGAAGTCCTCGGGACGAAAACATTTCTGAACAGGCACAAGCGATATTGCTGATCTGTGTGTGAACGGGTCGGCCAAGTCCCCCGGCATCTACAGTGGTGTATATGTTATGCATTATTGGGGAATGGCGACGATGTAGTCTGCAGCATGAGGTCTTCCAGGGCTTGCTGGAGTTCAGTAGTCCCGCAGTATGTCCTTTCTGATGCAATTGCAAGTCATCCAGGTGTGTACAAGGCAAATTCCGCCATGCATGACTCCCTGCCAACGGTGCGAGGTTACTGCATGTGACGTGGGTGGGTCCCAGGATACTGCCGGGAGGAAGATACCCCATGGGGGGCTCATATGTGGGTATATGTATGTCAGGGAAGTGTAACCCCGCGATGATCAGCGGAACCACGTTTAGTTGCTGGCTCGAACGTTGATCTGCGCGCGATCCATCCTGGAATCTCGACGACCTTATTCTCTTTGACATCTGAGTCCTGAACAACTAACACTGATACTCGTGCGTGCTTCGTGTTCGGATCTCCTCACTGAGCCAAATCCAGCAATGGACGAAAAGCCCACAGCAGCACGCCTCTCGCGTTCAACCTCGCCATCTCTCCAAAACACCGCTCTACACTCCGAAGCTGCCCGTAAATCCTCCATCACAAGCACAAATGGCAAAACGAAAACCGAAGAAATCGCACGCATCGACGCCCTGGCCACCGCACCCGGTGTGAGCTTGGCATCCTTCGCACATCTCGACGAAAAAGCCATCCTCCGAAAAATGGACCTGCGATTAATCCCCATGCTCGCCCTCCTCTACCTGCTCTCATTCCTGGACCGCGGCAACATAGGAAACGCCAAGATCGAAGGGCTTACAGAAGACCTGGGCATGAGCGGCGCGCAGTACAATTGGTGTTTGACCGTGTTTTTCTTCACGTATGCTGCGTTCGAGGTGCCGTCGAATCTGCTTTTGAAGAAACTGCGGCCGAGTGTGTGGTTGCCGACGATTATGGTGGCGTGGGGGATAGTCATGACGCTGATGGGCATAGTGCAGAATTATCATGGACTGCTCATTGCGAGGATATTCCTCGGGGTGACGGAGGCTGGGCTGTTTCCGGGCGTTGCGTATTATATTACGATGTGGTGAGTATATACAGGCGAGTGTTTTGGGCGCTGTGATACTAAGGTTGATAGGTATGCGAGGCATGAAGCCCAGTTTCGACAAGCGCTGTTTTTCAGTGCTGCGAGTGTGGCGGGCGCGTTCTCCGGGCTACTGGCATATGGCATCGCGCACATGGATGGTGTAGGAAACATCGCCGGGTGGAGATGGATCTTCATTCTTGAGGGGATTCTAACTGTGGTCGTGGCTATTATTGCGTACTTTACACTGTACGACTTTCCTGAGACTGCGACGTTTCTGACCGAAGAGGAGCGAGCATTCGTAGTGTACAGGCTCAAGTACCAAGACTTCAAGGATGAGGGAGAAGGCGGAGCAGTCAGAGTCGCGCAAGATGACAGTTTCCAGTGGAAGTTTGTGAAAGCCGCATTCCTGGACTGGCAGATCTGGACTAACGTATGGGTGTATTGGGGTAAGCTGTCTGATGGCGTTCTCCATTTGTGTCGAATACTGACAAGGACAGGCATCGTTTGCCCCTTGTACGGAATCTCGCTATTCCTTCCTTCAATTATTCGCGGCCTTGGATACACCAGCTCCACAGCGCAACTGTTGACAGTACCAATTTACATCACGGCTTCGGTGCTAGCGGTTGCAGTAGCGTGGTTCAGCGATCGCGTGGGCAAGCGCTACCCATTTATCCTCGTATGCTTGTGCATCATGGCGGTCGGATTTATCATGTGTGTTGCAAGCGCGACCCCAGGAGTTATCTATGCTGGCGTGTTCATCGCTGCATGCGCGTTGTACCCGGCTTTCCCAGGCAACATCACATGGCTCAGCAACAGTGAGTTGAACGACACTCGACTTTGTGGCCTGCCGGCGCTGACTCTCTGTTTAGATCTTGCTGGATCGACCAAACGAGCCACGGGCCAAGCCATCCAGATCGCTGTAGGCAATCTCGCAGGAGGTATGTTTAGTGCTCTCATCCACTCATTCCAGGGTATTGACAGCCCCAGCCATGGCTTCCAACTTCTATCGAGCGGAAGACTCGCCACGTTATATCCTCGGGCATGCGCTCGAACTCGGCTTCATCGGCGCGGGCATCGTGGCGTTGCTGGTGTTGGTGTTCAACTACAAGCGCATCAATAAGAAGCGCGAGAGGCAGATGGCTGAGGGTGCGCATAACGGATACACGCCGGAAGAGCTGGGCGCGTTGGGGGATCGCGCGGTGACGTATCGGTACTTCTTGTAGCAATGTGACGCCAATTCAATAGTCTTGTATTCCCGTCTCGCCAGTCAAGACCTTTTCTTTGCCCTCGCCGTCCGAGTCGAAGTCGCTCTCCATGCTCTCGAACCATGCGTCTTGGAGGTCCCGCTCTTGCTCTGGGTGGTCATATTTGACGTTGCCATCCACGTTCTTGTACTCAAAGTCGTCGTCTCCGCCCCTCAGGAAGCGCTGAGTCATCTCGTCGACCCACCATGCGCGGCCTTCGTCCTTGGTCATGGGAATGTCGTCCTTGTCTTCTTCGAGGATCTGGCCGTCGGGGCCGCGGTTGTATGTGAAAAGCGAGAGGGGATCTGGCTGGGAGAGGGCGTCCTTCTTCGCCTCAGCGCGCCAGAGATCGGATGCGATTTGCCCCGAGGCGCCCTTGCGGCGGCCTTCAGCTTCACGCTCGGCAGCAGTCTGGAAGCGGCGGATGAGGCGGTCGTACAGCAGCGGATCGGCGAGTTCGAGGGACGAGTCGGAGAAGTATTCGGGGTGCACTTCGAGGTACCGCTTTCTTCGGTTCTTGGCGGCCAATCTGGAGGCGCGCTCTTCTTCTTGCTGGCGCGCCTCGAGCGTCGACAGGATCTCGTCTTCCTCCCGCATGGCCAAGTCTTCTGGTACGGGCACAATCTTGTTGGCGTCCGAGAGGCCATTGGAGGTCGCGGGGTTCTGGTCGTCCGAAACATTCGGCGCAGTCGCGGGGCGAAATGCAAGTGGCGCCATGTTGGGTGTCGCAGTCAAATACGGCATGCTCGGATGGTGGGCGAGGAAGCGACTTCAAGCGGGCGAGGAAGCGACTTCAAGCGGGCGAGGAAGCGACTTCAAGCGGGCGAGGAAGCGACTTCAAGCGGGCGAGGAAGCGACTTCAAGCTGTGCGCGAAGCAGGAAGCAGCTCATAGATGGAATTGATAATGACGCCACCCGAGCGCTAGGCCCAGAAGGTGAGACAGGGACCACTCCACCTCCGCCCTAATCATCGGCGTTTCATCCATGCATCAAACCAGTTCGCCAGGAACAGCTGGCTTTCTTGGTGCTTTGCTTTCTATCCTCCCCCGTCGTTCCTTCTTCCGCCCTGTTTTCGTATAGACTGCCCTGCCTTCTGTCTTTCCTCACTTCGCAGGCCGAATTGATCGTGCCGGCTACACGGTCCGCGACTAGAGGAACCCAAGCTCGAGCCGCTGAGGACATCTGTCTCTTTTATATTTGGTTACTGTGCCTTGCGATACCCCTGCTTTTTGTTTACACAAACATTGTTTTATAGAGAAGGAGAGAAGGAAACATCTGGGAAAGAGATAGAAACGGCACCATGTCTTCAAGGCAGAAAACACAGAAAAAGCCCAAGGCTGCAAAGGAAGCGCAGAAGCAGACGGGGCAGCTTCCACCATCAAACGTACTGAAGAACGTCAGCCGTGCAGCAGCAATTCTGTTCCTAGCAGGAATTGCTTCACCAATTTCCCAACTCAACCTGTCGCCAGTCTATGGATCCATTCCAGCATCGTTGCACCATCAGCGGGCCATGACCATCACCGCTGTTGGAGCCCTCATCGCCCGACGAGGATTGAAGAGATACATATCTGCGGACCTGGCACAATACATTGCTGTTGTAGCGTACTGGACTCCAGTAATCCAATTCCTTCTGTTCCCGTACAGCGGAAAGCTGGGCATCGAATACGGCCCGCTCATCCTCGAGTCGCTTACATACTTTCCATTGCTATTTCTATCCATGTACGCTACAGCCGATCTAATGGAGTCGGTCGATCTATCTGAGTTCAATCTACCTTCATCCGTGGGAGAGGCCGCATTGCCCACAGCAGCCTACTTCACCGTCTCAACCGTCGCAAAAACGAGCAGCACTCTTCTCCCTGACCTCATCGGCACGTCGCTCTACTTCACTCGCATCGGGTTCCAGATGCTCATTGCGTCTGCATCTGCGGTTCTCAGCCCTTCTCGCATCATCCTCTTCGCATTCCCCGCAATCTTGCACACGCTCTGGGCCAACCCACATCACATGTCCGATCATGGTTTCCAGCTCGCAAACAGCACACTGTATGCCGCGGAAAATTACACGATTCTTGCCCGTCAGGAGTCGTTGACAGGCTATGTATCCGTCCTTGAGAACAACGCAGATAACGCATTCCGCCTCCTGCGCTGCGATCATTCTCTCCTTGGCGGCGAGTGGCTCGTCACACCCGAAGCCTATCGCAAAGGCCAACGTCGACCTGAATCCATCTTTGCTGTGTTTGTACTCCTTGAAGCCATCCGCCTGGTGAAGCCCATCGATCCCTCGGTCCCTACACTGGACGACTCCCAAAAGTCCGCCCTGAACATCGGCCTGGGCATCGGCACTGCACCAAACGCTATGATCGCACATGGCATCAATACCACCATTGTCGAGATAGATCCCATGGTCCATCACTACGCCACTAAGTACTTCGGCCTCTCGCCAGACCATACCGCAGTGATCAGGGACGCAGTATCCTACGTCGCCCAAAAGTCCGTCTCAAACCCTGCAAGCTTCAACTACATCATCCACGACGTCTTCACCGGCGGTGCAGAGCCCGTCTCCCTCTTCACAACCGAGTTCATGCGCGGGTTGTACAATCTGCTCAAAGACGATGGTGTTGTCGCCATTAACTACGCCGGCGATTTATCACTAGGCTCGACACGCCTGGTGCTCAACACCATCCACGCCATCTTCCCCGCCTGCCGTCTATTCCGAGACCAACCTGCCCCCGAAACCCTCAAACCCGGTGAAGCGGATTTCATCAACATGGTTGTCATTTGCGTCAAGAATGACGGCGGGAAGGGCAAAAAGGCTATTACATTTAGAGAGCCGCTGCAGGAAGACCTCTTGGGTAGTATTGCTCGGCAGAACTTCTTGATGCCTAAGGAGCAGTTGGAGGTCAAGTATGATTATGTGAAGCCTGAGGATGGTGGTAAGACGATGGGCAAGGCTGATGTGGGTGAGCTTGAGAGGTATCACAAGGAGGGCGCGGTGAGCCATTGGAAGATTATGAGACAGGTGTTGCCTGCGGGCGTTTGGGAGATGTGGTGAGCAGCAGATGAAGATACAGGCAAGAATTGGTAAGAGGAGTGTAGTTGGAACTTTTGGATGTTTTTGTACATACTGGTAGTTATTATCTCTATACTTGTACTTTTCCTTTGGCGGGCGAATCAAGAAATCTATTGCATTCTTCATGTTTAAGCCGCCGGCGAGCCTAAAGAGTGTCGGGAAGTTGTGCAACAAATAGAAGTATTAGAGACGTCTTGATGCACTCCTTGTTGATTCCGAGCGGAACACAAATACAGTCACTCATACACCAGCTGGTACTTTGTGCCTTCTCCGAAGGTGTTGAGAACGAATTGTGAGGTTCAAATGTGGAGCAACGTCACAAGCAATTTTCGCACCTTCCTCATCAAGCCAAACCCCGCATCGCGCGCATATGTAGTGCGGCTACCACAGGTATTATAGATCGATAACCACAATCGTGCGCCCTACCAAGAAAGTAACGGTATTTATAAACATGTTCCTGCCAACAGCATAACGTGTAGTATTAACCAACATTCGCAATGCCGTTCGACATCAGCAAAGCCCGCGAGCACTTCCCCGCACTACAGCAAGACCAGGTGTACTTGGACAATGCTGGAGGCAGTCAGGCACTGGGAGAGGTGATTCGTTCGTAAGTCTACATACATTCCCAGTGAACTAGAGATTAACAATAGTGTAGCATGACAGAATACCTGTCCAAAACCAACGTCCAGCTCGGCGCTTCCTACCATACAGGCTCTCAAAGTAACACCAAATACGAAGATGGATATCAAGCCGCAGCAAAATATCTAAATGCTGATCGCAGTGAGATCGGTAAGCTGTATACTTCATCACACTCCCAGCAATGTCTAACAAAGCTCCAGTTCTCGGAGCATCAACCACCCAGCTCTTCATGAACCTCGCCAGCGCGCTCAAATTCAAGGAAGGCGACGAGATCATCTTGACCAAGATGGAGCACGAGACGAATGTCAAGCCTTGGCTGTACATGGCTGAGCGCCTCAAGCTGACGGTCAAGTGGTGGGTATCGTCGAAGGAAGACGGTCTGAAGCTTACGCCGGAGAATCTGAAGCCGTTGCTTTCGTCAAAGGTAAAGTTTGTCGCATGCACCCACGTGTCGAACATTCTGGGTACCATCCATGATGTGCGCGCCATCGCGGATGCCGTGCACGAAGCCGGCGCTTTACTGTGTGTCGACGGCGTGAGCTTTGCGCCACATCGCAAGGTTGACGTGAAGGCGTTTGGGGTCGACTTTTACTCGTTCTCATGGTACAAGGTACGCTGGAATGACCGTTCAAGAAGTCGAGGCTGGCTGCTAACGAATCGTAGGTGTACGGCCCTCACATCGCCGTCTTGTACGCCAGCAACGCCGCCCAAGATCACGTGCAGCCGTTGGCTCACTTCTTCAACCCTACAAAGACTCTCGAGGACAAACTTGGCTTCGCAGGGTCTAACTATGAGTGCGTGCAGGCTATCCCGCAGATCACGAAGTACCTCGATGGCGCTTGGGATGTCATTGCTGAGCATGAAGGCAAGCTGCAGAAGATTCTTCTGGACTTTCTTAATTCGCGTCCGGACGTCACGATCATCGGTTCGACATCAGCGGATTCGAAAGAGCGCGTACCGACAGTTTCATTCACGGCAAAGGGCGTCAACTCAAAGCAGCTCATCGCAGAGGCGGAGAAGATCTCCAACTATGGTTTCAGGTGGGGGCATTTCTACTCAAAGAGGCTGTGCGACGAAGTGCTTGGACTTGAGCCTGAAGGCGTTGTACGTGTCAGTATGGTGCACTACAACACCGAGGAAGAGATCAAGGGTCTGGTTGAGATTTTGAAGAAGATTCTGCCACAGGTTTGATTCCTTTACTGCATTTACACAGCAGCTATTTCCCGGTGCAACATCCTGCTTCGGAGAGACGAAACAAGTCCTTTGACCCCACCTGCACGCCCCTTTTGCCGACTCTTCTGAAACGCCTGCTCAATCTCGTTCAAGCTCTTTCCTCTTGTCTCGGGCATATATAATATGCACATGATTGCCGTCAAAAACGTGCAGCCGCCGAACAAGAAATATGCACCATACGCGCTCTTCGCCAATAACGTTGGTGTTACAAGCGCAACCACGAAATTTGCAACCCAATTCGCGCCGTGTGACATGCTCGTGGCTGTAGCGCGCGTGTGTTGCGGCTGTATCTCCGACGAATAGATCTTAATACCCACGGCCCAGGAGATGCTGAAGATGGCCGCGAAGAGGTAAATGCATACAATGACTACCCAGCGCCCTGCTCCTGAGGATGCATGGACTGCGTTCCCGGCATACAGACTCCCGATAAGAAACATGACAGTCGCCATGCCCAGACCGCCGAAGACGGTGTTGGTGCGACGGCCCCATTTGTCGGCCCACATAGTTGCTGGTATAGTCACGGCGAAAATGACAAGTGCTGAGACGCCGGAAGCGAGGAATTTGGCTTCGTTGGAGGCGAGGCCGGCTTGTTGGAAGAGAATCGGAGCGTACTGAGTATGGAGTTAGCTTGTGTATGATAGGATCGCGGCACAGCAGACGTACGTATAAAACGCCATCGATCCCGCTCAGCTGCTGCATGCCCATGAGGAACATGGCAAGGAACAGCCTTGGTCGCGACTGGGACGAGAACACATCCATGATCTGAGCCTTCTTCTGGCTTCGCCTAGACACATTGGTAGTGTTGCGTTGCAAATTCTCCATCGCAACCCCAATACTTGCAGGCTCAACGAGCGCGGCAGAATCGTCCAGCTGCTCAAGGATCTTCTCCTGGTCTGCCGTAGGTACACCTAGCTTTTCCCACGCCGCAGCCGCCTCTTCAGCCTTTCCATTAACAGTAAGCCAGCGCGGCGAAGGAGGCAGGTAAAACAGCGTCACCGCTGAAAACACAAACGAATAACCCGCCAGCAGAATGAACGGCAAGCGCCACGAAAACGACGACTCCATATTCGTCGTGCCATAGCACGTGAAAAATCCAACCATAAGTCCAGTCGTGATGAGGAGCTGTGGACCAGTTGCGAGCGCACCGCGATGCCGGGCTGGCGATATCTCACAGATGTACCTACTCACCGGATTAGCTCGAATTTCGTATCCATATCTGGAAACTCACACTACCACCGTCCCAAGAAACATCCCCTCCCCCACACCCGCGAGTACCCGCCCCGCAACAAACATGCCCACATGCACACTCGCCGCCTCCACTGCAGCCCCCAGGCCAAAAATCCCGGATCCGATCGCAATGCCGCGCGTGCGCCCCAACCGATCCGCTAGTTTGCCAGCGAAGAAGGAGGAGATGGCGGCGGGGATGAGGATGGAGGAGACGATGAGGCCGTGGATGGTCGGCGATGGGTTGCCGGTGTAGGATGTGAAGGACGGCATCACGGTTACGGGGCCGATGATGCCCGTGTCGTGGCCGAAGAGGAAGCCGCCGAGGGAGCAGAGGAGGGAGGCAGTTATGTAGCCTGGGGGTGAGGGGAGGTTGGCGAAGATGGCCATGGTTGGTAGAGTATATAACTGGCAGACAGGTGGGTGTAGTGTGATTGAGGAAATCCTAGGTAAGACGGGATGATAGGAGATGTATTCCAAGGTTCCGCTGCTCAGATTGTATTTTTCTCGGGATTTGTCTTTTGAGCTGGATCTGTTATGCGTGATGGTGTCTCGCACTGAAATGGTGAGGGGTTAGAAAGTTATTCCCGCGTTTGCATAGTGGCTGTCGGATTGCAAGGTTGGTAAGCATATACGAAATTAGCCATGCGCTGTTTCGCTCATGAAAGCAGTACACCTATTTAAAGGTATCTTCAAAGCTGTCGTAGGTAAGACCCTGCGTCGATAAGCTGGCGGATCCTTTTCCGGTCGTGGTTAGCCTGGAAGAATCTGCATGGGTCCACCGTCATTACACGCGTGTAAATTCAACAAGTTCTGGACTTATCAGACAATAACGTGGAGGGCAATGTTTCTCACGTCACTGCTTATCAACATGGTTCTTTGAGCCCTCGCGAAAGCTCGGCCACCTTGTCCAACATTCCACAATATGCCAACATGGCCTGACCTGACGCATCTTTGTGAACATAATAAGAGGCAGCTTGCTGCGGTGACAGCGGCACGAAAAGACAAAATTGTATAGCTCTTGAGCAAGAATATAAGATGCTTGTGTGGTACTGCGAGAAAGCTTGGGTTTCATTTTTGAGTTACAAGCGAAGTGTATAAAGACGAAAGGATAAACTCAACAACACAGGAAAAAGACTTGTGATCAAGCAGCGACTCTGCTTCAGGAAGAATTCGGTTCTCATATTTTCAAACCGATAACACTCTTGACCTTAGTTACGCTGCCCAGGTGCCTATGAGCTCTCCAAGCCCCCATGGTTCACCATCTTCTCTTCTTGTAACTCTCTTTGACTGGCAACCTTTCGTCATCAAAAAAATGCCTTGGATGAAAACACCGTACACTTTTACCCGTGGCCGTGGTCCTTCAGGAGCAGGTGTAGAGCTTCAAACAAATGTCTCTGGGGTCTGTAGTGTAGGGCTGCGGTCCGTAAAGCCCGCTCTTACGTTAAGGTCTTGTAGCTCGCGCTGTGCGTGTCTTGTTCTGCCTTTCTGCCAAGGCTTGCTCCTTCTCCTTAAGCTCATCTTCTTGATGGGCGACCTTGGTGCCTACATTCCTCTTTTTCGGGCGTGAGGCTTTCGACTTTGTCGAAGTAATACACGCAATGCTGTTGCTCGGTGATGATCTCGTTGAGTTGTTCGCAGCTGCTCGGTGCTTTTGTCGCGGGGCTTCCTCGTTGCGCTCCCGAGACCGCGTCGAGTTCGCGTCGCATCGCGTCACGGGCGACTTTCTTTCACCAGCATGTTGATATTGGCGACGTCAATGGCTGAGATGCTGAAGCCCCGCGCCTGCTGACAAAATCACGTGGAATGTCTTTGTCCTTTAGGGTGTTCACGTGATTACAACCTTGGGGATGCCTCTTTCCATCACATCTGCGCAAAGCAAATCAACGTCGATTATGAGCAGCACAACGAGCGTGAAGAGCTTGGCAGAGACCACCATGCTCGTATAGCAAATACTGCGAACGGCAGCCTGTGCTAATCAATGCGGCCATGCCCCGCCCAGGTTTCTTTCATTGCTCTTCGCTGAAAGAAGAAAATCCGGCCGAGTTCCTAACCCGGACTCACTCATATCGCAAAGTCTTTGTTCATTTCCAAAGGCGTCTAGCTAGGCGAACTCGATACAGACGACTTTGAGTCACATTTCTTGTTCTGTTCATGAGACTCGAATTGTGAAAGAAGCCCTTTGTTCAAACAATGATTGAATTACTGATATAAATTGGAACTTCCGCTGGTCAGTCTTCTCTACTCATCTATCCATTTACCTGTTTACTTGTCTTACAACTATTATCTATCCATCCAGGTTTATTTCCCCGTAAACATGAACACAGATCAATCAACTCTCTTGTGGTCACCCGAAATAGCTTCGCGTTCCAAAAGGCAGGTCTTGCTAGAACAGTGGGGAACAACCGATCCGATTGAAGCATCGAAGAAACAATACCATCCCATCTTAACACCTGTTCCTGCTTTGGAGACATGGACTACCTTGAAACCTACGCTGAAACCGCATGGTCTGACACTTTTTTACCAAGTGCATTCAAGTCCGCCTATCCCATCTATAGCAGAAATGTACGACGGTGTTGCAAAGGACAGCCTCCATCAAGCCAACATGGGCAATCATGGCGTATGCAGACTGGGAGATGCTGTTGTCAAATGCAACTTTGACCCAATTATCTTAGAAGAAGCTGAGACTCTGCTTTTCCTTGCAGAAAAGCGGCCTGAGCTGCGCATACCTACTGTCTTAGCTATCTGGTCGGCTACAAAAGAGAACGGGGACATAGTTTATTGCTTTATGATGAATCTCATCGAAGGCATTCCGCTTAGTCACAACAAGTTTGCAGAACTGTCTATCTACGCACAAGACACTATCTGTGCCAAAGTGTCCTCGCAACTCCGCTACCTCCGCGACCTGCCCTCAGAAGGCTACTACGGCCGACCTTACCGCAAAGGCTGGATACGTGCAACACCATCCCTAGACACAAATACCAGCGGCTTCCTAGCTGTTACAGGGCCGTACGAAACCTACGAAGAATTCTGCGCAGCTATATACCGTGCTCGGCAACTGAAAGACGCTATGTCCAATTCACTTCCAGAGTGGCATCCTACAGACGCAGAATTGACGGCTCGTTTTATATCTACCCTCTCTGGCTGGGCGCCTAACGAACCAAAGTTCACGTGGATAGATCCGCAGATTACCAACATAATTGCGCGGCAGGTTACAGCAGACGACGGAAGCGAAGACTGGGAGGTCTTCCTAATTGATTGGGAGGGCACGGGCTGGTACCCTGCGTGGCTGCAAGGTGTACAACTCAGCGTCCGTGGCGGCATCGCGCTAGTCCACGGCGGAGGAGACTACAGTATCCACAGAGGTCGGGAACCTGTAGATATGATGTTGAAGGACTTCGACCCGAAACCGGATGAGGAGAGGCTTGCGGCGATTCGCAATGACTACTGGAGGTTTTACTAAAATTTCCTAGCTTGGTTGAAGATGCGACTCTTGCGGGCAAGAGAAGCTGCTTTCGCCTACAATGAGTTGTTGAGAACAGACTTTTCCTAATAGATCGACTCGCACACCAACAAGGTAAAACTGATGGTCGCTTGGATTCCTGATCAAGAGTTGGCGTCGGCAAGTCTTTTCAGTGCCTCTGATTTAGTCGTTTTTGAATTGCTTGTAGGTGTTGGACAGTGGGGTTCAGGTGGTTTAATATAGCTAGAATACTCTGTTTCATAGTTGGTTGAATATATCTTGTTTCATATGTCTATCTCATCACTCCAGGCAGTCGTTCGAATAGATCCAATAAAATATCAAAAAATAGGTGCAGCCTATAGCCCTATCGCCTCATAGCCAACATGGAAAGAGCTATGAATGGATTAAGAAATACAACTTTTTGTTGTTACACCAAGTACTAATACACAGCCCTCTTCGCCAGCAACCAACCAAAACGACTCGCTGCAGTGATAAAGCTCCAACATACACTCTACTTCCTCTCCCCTGAGCCACGCCAACATCTCAAAGACCTTGCACTGCCCAAGTAAATGATACCCAGTCCGTGACCTTTACTTTTCTGCCTGCATTTACCTCCGAGCCGTCCCCACGCCGAAATCTGTTGCCGCAATGGAGATCCGCGCCTCCACCTTAGGTGATCCTCGTCCACTGCCCCCCAACACCACCGTGATGAGCGTCCAGAAACGCAAAGAGACTATCCCGCCAACCAATAAAAGTAGCATCAGGATCCAGGCCGTTCGGGGCGGTATGGTTCTTGGCAATCTGCTGAAACATTTTCTCATCACTGAACCAGCCATGTTCTTGGACGGTGAATTCCGGTGATTTGCCAAAACAGTCGTCGATAGCGTGTCGGTGATCATTGTACGAGAATATTATGCCGTAATGGAGTTCGATGCATTTGCCGGCGGTGTGGATGAATAGTAGCTTTACGGGGTTCTCGAAATCTGGCAACCTGGTGGAGACGAGGTGGCCAGGGAGTTGGGGTTCTGAGACGCTGCTGGATGGTATGCCAGGAGCGGCAGGCACACCGGCGGGAAGTTGAGTAGTACTAGTGACCAGATCGGAGTCGTCTGACATGTTGATGTTGGTGGGCTGGAAGTGAGATGAGAGATTTGGGTAGGTAGTTTGATGTGGGATCGATGGGGTAATGGCAGTGGTGAAAAGTGGTTGCTCTAGATATCAGCAAGGTAGTGGAGATGATACGATCGTTTTATGATATGTCGATGAGGTTCGGTTCATGTTTGCAAGACACTGCGAAACTACACATAAGACAAGAACAAAGACATTGCAGAGACATGGCAAATGACCCGGAAATACAGGTGGTTTGGCAACAAACACGCAAAGAGACTGATTCACGACGATGCGATGGGTGTGTCATTTTATGTTGTTACAACGCAGCTTTTTTTATGAGGATCTAAAGTAACTACATACTTGTATGGTCAGAAACCAATAATTGCCTTCTAAGGCGAAAAAAATAGAATAACTCAGAGACAGTCAAACACACCTGTTCATCTCAGAGTTCTGTCGTCCCCTGATCTAATTTGCTCATTAATAACGCTCCTATTATATCACTCGAACCACCCAAAGCAGCAGCAGCAACAAACACAACACAGTTACAATTTGCAAGTAAACATATTTACTTGCTTTTCAAGGCTTTCCAAACGGTCTACTGCTTGTCGTGTCTGTCCGAGACACCCAGATACAGCCTCGTGTCGAATCGACCAGGACGCAGTAGTGCTTGGTCAAGCAAATCTGGCTTGTTCGTAGCACCCGATGACGAGCACACCCTCGCCGCAGTCCCTCACACCGTCAACAAGACTGCCCCCCGTCGCATGCACGTGTAGGCTCTGGGCCTTCGCATGCATGTGCGTCCTCTCCAAGACTGCTTCCCCATTGCATCCATGTGAAGGCTCTGGCCATCACATGCACGTATGTGTTCCGCCCGCGCTCCCCGCGTCCATCAGCCGCTTGTGCCTGCCAAGCCTGCCACACTTCTGGCGTGACGCGCACGCGACGCGACAGGCCCCGCAGTCGGTCAACCCTCGGTCCCGACTTATCTCCAACCAGACGCACTCGCAGCCCACGCGCACCCTCCGGACGACTCTGCCCAGGTGCCTTCATTGCCATTGCTGACGTTGTCCAGACAGGAGGAAGAAATCATGTCCCCCTTGGAACACCTTGAGCAGAGTCGGCCCGATCGCTACTCGTGTTGGACAAAGGCTGTCGTCAGTTTCAGTACCGTAATCTCGGCCCAACTTCTGCAGGCATGGCCGAGGGCGTTATACACCAAAGGTAGGCCGCTGTGCTTGCAGTCCGCATCGAAATGAAGGTTATCACTGTCTACAGACATGTCAATCGAAGTCTGTTCCACCCATGGTTAAACTTTCTCAAAGACCAAATGCCCAGGTAATTGGCATGCATCGGGGCGGAAATTCCCCGGCGGGCATGGGCCTGCACGACTCTTCGCTTATCCGCCAACGACCTCGATCTGGAGTTACCCCAGATGTTTCGTTTTACGCCAAACACACCATCTCATCTATCCCATCGCACGGCTCATAGTAGCGTCTTCGGAATGTTTCCAAACACCAGGTGATCAACGATTACCCCTCCCGCGTTCGGAGAAACTACAACCGAACTGCACCAATAACGGCATTTTGCTAAAGAGCCGGCGGACTGGGGACCTGTCACTAACAGCATTTGGGGCATTTAACCTTTGTCTCAATATGTGCGCGATGCTACATTAGTGGAAGGACAGCTTCGAGAAGATGTTACGCCGGGAATTGGAGAGAAATGATGTCCATGCTTGACATGGATGCATGACAACCGTACATGAAAGGTGGCAACTGATCATCAAACTCGAGCAGAATCCCCAGTTCTATAAGATGGGGGCTACGTCTCCCGGAAACCAAGCACTGGATCGTGCCCATCGGAAGAGCTTGTCCGAAGCTACAACCACTTCAACATGCGCGGTATCCAATCTTTGTGCGCCTTTGGCGCATCGCTGATGGCACTCACTGCCGCCAGTCCCGTTGAGCCCCGCGCGACCACGTACAACAACCCGGTCCTCTGGCAAGATCACCCGGATCTGGACATCTTTCGTGTTGGCGACGTTTTCTACTACTCTTCGTCGTCATTCGCCTTCTCACCAGGTGCTCCGGTCCTGAAATCGTACGATCTGGTAAACTGGACGCCTGTCTCCCACTCAGTGCCCACACTCAACTTTGGCGACAAGTACAACCTTCCTAGCTCCACCAACCGCGCCTATGTAAAGGGAATTTGGGCAAGTACCTTACGCTACCGCAACTCTACCGACACTTTCTACTGGTTGGGTTGCGTTCAGTCTGAGGGCAAGACCTTTGTCTGGGGTTCGAGCGGAAGTAACGCAAAAGGCAACAACGGCGAGGTCTCGGCATGGAACTGGACCGCTCGTGGTACCCTTCCTACCTGCTACTACGACGCTGGACTCTTCATCGATGATGACGATACCATGTACGTTGCGTATGGCAATAAGAACATCATGGTTGCACAACTCAACAAGGACGGGACGGCTGAAGTCAAGAAGCAGCAAGTCTACACGTCGCCAGGTGGCGAATCTATTGAAGGCTCGCGCATGTACAAGAGGAATGGATTCTACTACATCTTCGTTACCAAGCCCGCCGATGATGAATGGGTGTTGAAGGCATCGAGCCCATGGGGACCGTACGAACGTAAAGTCCTCATCGACAGTATTGCTGGTCCCCTTTCCAATGCTGGAAACGCTCACCAAGGCGGTGTCGTTGAGACTAAGGATGGGAAATGGCATTACATGGCCTTCCTGGACTCGTTTCCCGGTGGCCGCATTCCGGTGCTCGCACCGCTCAGCTGGTCTTCAGATGGCTGGCCGACGGTTGAGAGGGTAAACAACGAATGGGGCAAGTCGTACCCAATGCCGGTACAGACAAGCAAGACTGTGCCACCACCAACAGGCCTTGACTCCTTCACGGGCACATCCCTTAGCCACGAGTGGGAATGGAACCATAACCCCGATACCAGCAAATTTGCGCTCGTTGGTGGCTCGGGCGGTCTTCGTCTACGATCTGCCACAGTTACCGGTGACCTCTTCACCGCACGTAACACGTTGACCCACCGCATCCTCGGTGCCAAGTCCTCCGGTACATTCAGAATCGACATCAGCAAGATGGCCGACGGCGATCGCGCAGGTGCCGTTCTCTTCCGCGATGTTGCGGGCTACATTGGTGTTCACAAAGAAGGAAGCACAGCGAAACTCGTCATGGTCAACAACCTGAACCTCAACACTGACTGGACTACCAAGTCCACCGGTACTGTCGCTGCGACTGGACCGACGCTTGCTGCATCTACCACCGATCTTTACCTGCGCATCCAGGCTGACATCACACCGGCGTTTGGCACGAACACGGCGCGACAGGCCACCTTCTGGTACAGCACGGATGGCACGACGTTCACGCAGTTGGGAGGTGGATTTGGGCTGACGAACACTTGGCAATTCTTCACCGGATATCGTTTCGGTGTATTCAACTTCGCCACTAAGGCATTGGGTGGAGAGATCACGGCGAAGAGCTTTGAGCTGAAAAGTCTTTAGTCGTGTTAAATCTTTGTATTGAGCTCATACTGCCAAATTCGAATTATCTCAAGCATGCTCTGTCCCATTCCGGTTAAGACCTCATCAGCATCTTGCAGTTGACTGCATGCTGACATTGTTATCTCAGGCTCTACGGATGCACACACGAATGACACAGTGAAACTTCGCTGTCTGTCTCTGTGACCATAGCGAATGCTTCTGTATAAGCATTGGTGTATGTCAGCTGAGTTGTACAACTGATAGCATGCATATGTCATTCAAGTCGCTTGTTCAATATCACATCACAAGTACGAGCACAAGCTGAATAGCAACCATCACGCGCTGGAAAAGCCGCTGCGCAGCAAACAAGCATGCTTCGTATATTAAGTGCCGTATGCTCCATGCTTTCTATCATTCATCTCAGACATCGATCAAGACGATGGCGCCAGCACCCAACGATCCAGTGTCAGCTACAACGCTTACGCCAGCACTTTGTGGATATTGTCCTAATCCAGCTACTTTCACCTGCTCAGGCTGTAACAACATGCAATACTGTTCAACAGCACAACACCCTCTGCGGCACCTTCCAGAACTTCCAACAGCGACCGAGCGATGATCACTACCGATCGATCTATTTCCCGCCTAATGAGACGCGCCCTCGCTTTATATGGCTGCTTTGGACAGGCACTCGGGGAGGTCAATTTCCCGACAGCGATGACCTTGCACGTTACGTTGCTGGGCAAGCCTCAGGTCGTCTCAGGCTCGAGGAATACCATGGACCCAATCGGTCGTACTCAAACTTCGTAGTCATACAGCATGACGACAACATGTTCAGCAATCGTCAGCCCGCAAACCGGTGCCTTTTGCGCATGATCGGTGCTGAGGCTGATCGTTGGCTTGGAGACTATGTAGCCCACGGATACAAATATCTCTACAGCGACGATCCGGACGCATATGACGCAGCAGACCAAGATCTGGTCACCGATGATTTCCCGTTGATTGCTCTCGATCTGGACACGACGTCTTTGGGGCCCATCGTTGCGTACTTGAAATGGCGTGCACAGACCGAGCTACATGCCTTTCCATTTTGAAAGGGGTCCATGAGCAGACAGACGGTGAACCAGTCTGATGTTTTGTTTCCACCATGGGCTTAGAGCAGCGCCGAAAAACACAAGGCAACAGGAAAGACCGAGCACTAGATCAATCAAGAGCTTTATTTAACATTGGCTGACTGTGTGCATCGTTTAAGCGGGTCCCAGTTCTGAATACTAAACGCAAGATATCGAGAACGGTATAGTATCGTGGGATTGATGCTAATGTCTAGCTAGTCCACGTTGACTGCGCCGTAATTGCGCGAGACTTTCGACTTATCGCAGTATTGCAATGTTCTACACATTATGATCATAATGCAAATCAGTCCGGGGAGGCAAGCGGCCTTCTAGTGGTGTTTGAGCTACCATGGCCCCGCACCTGCGGTTTCCGGAAGCATTTCCGCACGGGACGGCACTCAAGATCACGGACCGGCACTCACGATGTGACCCGGTCCGCTCTCAGCCTCCTCATACATAAATCTCACGAGCCTCTCTTCAACCCCTGCACTCTCAACTCTCAGCTTTCACAACATCCAAACAACAGCTTCACACCACCAAATCTTCACAATGGCATCCTTCAAAGTTGCAGTCTACTTGTACCCGCAAGCTGACCTCCTCGATTTCAGCGGGCCTACAGAGATCTACTCCTACACTCGCCGCGATGGCGGACCCAGCCCATTTGAAATCACTTCCTTTGCGCACCACAACCCAGTCTCTTCGACCAGCTCAGCCTTGACGTACATTCCGAATGCAACTTTCCAGGAGATTGAACGCAAGATCGAGGACTTCGACATACTTGTCATCCCCGGTGCAGGTTTCGATACTATCGAGGAGATGATCAAAAAAGACGAGGCTAAAGAGCTGTTCGCACTGCTTAGGAAGTTCGTCGCAAGCAAGCCCAGGGAAGCATCGGGAAAGCGCATCTTGCAGTCTGTCTGCACTGGCTCGCTTTTGCTCGCTGCGTCTGGTGTACTTGCTGGACGGGATGCGACGACACACCACTTGGGCTTTGATGCGCTCCAGAAGATTGCTGATGATGCGGCCGGTGGCTCTTCCAAGATCAACGTGAAGAAGACGCGCTGGGTCGATGGTGGCAAGAACGAAGCGGGTGTACGAATCATCAATGCTGGAGGTGTGAGCTCTGGTATTGATACGAGCTTGTTCATCGTGGAAGAGCTGGCTGGGAAAGAGCAGGCGGATTGGGCGGCGGAGCTCTCGGAATTTGAGCGGCGATCAAAGGGTTGGAGCGAGTAGAAAACTCGTTTCTGGTATCACGAAGCATGAGTGAGGAATGTGGGTTCGGGGCAACTAAGCATTGGGTTATACCATGTGTATTAGAACTCTAAACATTTAAGATAGTCGATGACACTCTACACCGCCAACATGATGAGATGTCAAAGCATAGCCCAGTTACATCCCAGTTACATGGAACGCTCTTTGATTGAATGAATTTACAAGTGCATGGATTTGGAGTTCGTAGCCGTGGTGAATAAGAAAATTCAAAGAGGGACACTATGTCGTTCGTAAAGTCAGAATTGTACAGTTTCGATCTCTCAATAATCGTCCCAAGAATCAGCAACATCATCCTCCGGTGCCGCGATGCGCTGCACAGTGCCGCGTTGAAAGTCAACAGGCTCGTCTTCGTCCTTCAAAAGATGAGCGGCGGTAGAAGAAGAACGTTGAGCAGAAGCGCCTTGATGTAAGAACAACTCTCCAGCTTGGTTTCTACCATGGCCTTGCTCCGCAAGCTTGACATTTGCTACCAGCGCTGTAGCGCTGGCGGCACGGTTCTTTTCACGTCGCCGCTCTTCGGCTTTAGTATGGTATGGTAGAGCTCCACGCGATTCTGTGGCAGCTACCTGGCGCTGGAATTGGGCAAGTCGTTTCTGTGGAGCGATCTTGAGTGCTACGTTATGATTGTTGCGCCAAGTGTATGTGAGCTTGGATGGAATTTGATCACCGAAAGGCGGGCCAAAGAAGGCTTCCTCGTCCACTTCGTCTTCGTAGCCAGTCTTGTACTCGTAGTCGGACGAAGATCGGTGGTTGTCAAGAGCTACGCGTGCATGAGAGGCTTGACGCTCAGGCAAATTGTTGATGCTGTGCTGCAGTTTGTCTCCTTGGTCGAGCTTTTCGATGTACTTTTGACGCCAGAGTTCGAAGCACTGATAGGCAGCAGAGTACTCCTTGTTGAGAAGGTTGCGCTCTATTTTACTCATAGAAGACAGAAAGGGAGCATTGCGGACTGCCTTTTCGCTCACCTCCGCCCAACGACGGACAGGTGCAGGTTCATCGCCAGAAAGCTCTTTCCACCACGATCCGGTACCACCAACGCCATGAGGCAGCTGTCCACGCCAGTCAGAGTCGTCCTGGTCATCGACATCGTCTTCTGCATGGCCCTCATCGTCTACTCCCAGGATCTGAGCCTCAGCGCAAAAGAGACAGAACTCATAAGCTTCTTGTAGCTTCTGGAAGTTCTTGGTCGCCTTCTCTCGATCCGAATCGATAGCTTTATCCGGGTGTTGCTGCAGTGCAAGTGTTTTGTATGCGGCGCGAATGTCGGCTTCTGTGGCATTGCTCTGGAGACCGAGACGGCGATAGTATTGCTTTCGTTGCATCATCTTGTGTCGGGTTGTGTGAAGTCGGCTCGTAAGTTGATGAGTTGCTTGTTGCAGTAGAAGGTAGACACGATTGTTGTTTGTTATGACTGTAACCGTGCAGATGTGAGGATCACTTTTAATTCTAGTAGATGGTGAATCGGAAGCTGCTACAGTGATCGATGTGTGACTCACAATGTACAATGTTCTGTAATCGGAAGGTCGAGAATCTTCACTATGTGACACCATCAGTCGACCCAAGGGATGAGAGTGGCTCTATCATTCTTGTACACGACCTCATAGCTAGGAAGGTGAAATCAAGCATCTGGAACAGTCCCGGGAAGCATGTATCTCACATGCGCCGACCAGTTATCAGGCTTGGAGAACATGTGGCATGCTCTCACGAGCACGACTTCCCTACGCATCTCCTCTACCCGATTTCTCCTGGCAGTCACGAAGCCGGCCCGCCTCAAATCGACACCAGCCCATATGAGACTGCCAATGCAGTAAGCGAGGCATATCATAGACAGGCCTCCGACAAACACACACCCTTTCACAGCGGCTTTTGTGTACCCGACTCCAGATGTAATAACCTCCTCATATGTCGTACAAAAGTCCCAGGATACGAGGAACCTGTACAGTGGCGTCCAAAGCGATGTATCCTTAACCATCCAGATCACTAAAGCGTTGGCCACGTGAATTACCAATTCAGTTCGCAGACAAACAAAGCCGACACGTGTGATGATTGCAAACCAAGCGCACATGTGGATCCACCACAATTTCAGAGCCTCGATAAACTCTATGTCATCGCCGTAGAGCTTATGAAGCAAGGCGCTGTATGGGCCGGCATCGGTATACTCCCGGATATAGCGAACAGTCAGGTCAATGGCTAGTCTCAGCATTGTGATGTCCGCGACCCGCTTTGCGGTTCTTATCGAGGGTAATGGGACGGTGATGAGTGGAGTGCGGCACATCGGGCAATTTGATATTGCACGTTTTTTCATCTCTCGAAGACACTGGTGGCCTACAATGTGACGGCATGGCTGTAATCGCAGAGGGCGGCATGGTATTTCGTTGGCATCGAGTGGGTCGTCTTTTTCGCCAAACTTGCGCCAACAGGCACAGCAGGGCTCATGAGGGTCGCTGACTGGATCGGCCTTGTACTGCTGAAGGTATTCAGGAATCATGTATATTGGTGGTGGTGGAGCCATTTCGTCCTTTTTTTGGTCCTGATTTTCCTGTAGAGTGGGTGTTCAGATGTATAAGAACAAGCTGCGGAGAGAAAGCGCGCGCGCGAGCATAGAACCTAGGAAAACGTTGCCCAAAAATCTAAACCATGGTACTGGAGTTCGGATATCGGAGGTTCCTAGGAAGGTAGGGGAAACTAGATCAGGACACCGTGCTGGTACCACACTTTGGGTCGTCGAAACTCCCCAGGTCCGCTTTTTACGTCATCTCATCCGGCACTTGTGATGAGTTGGAACAGCAAAGAAGCCTTTTCCCTTGGCCACGGATAGCACATTCTAGATACTGCTGATTCATCAATACTGCTTCCAACGATAGGGACCGCGCGTACATGCGACTCGGTAAGAAAACCGAAGACAGCAGAGAAGTGCTAACCAACGGGTGTCTTTCGATCTTCGTGGCATAGCACAGCGATTTGTACCCAGACAAAGACACCCTCAGATGAGCGCTAAGCCAAGTCATAACCTGTAAAAGGTTGAGAGGAAAGTCATGGAGACCATGATGTGACGACGATCGATCACGAAGGGCCCTAGTCATTGACATTAATAGTATGACATGTCGCTGGACGCACTGAGAGATGAGAGACGGAGCCAAGAACATGTAAGCTAATCGGCGAGAATACTGAAGCTGAACGTGCACTCGTGAGGTAGTTGGAAGTAAATAGCTTTCCGGGACCAAGAGTGCTGATCGGTACTGAGATAGATGCGAGGATAGAGAGGTGTCGTGAAATTCATGAACCGGAAGCAAACCTTTGAAAGATTCGCCTCATTATGTACCATATCCTTGTCCCAAAGCCTCAAGACCTTTTACTGCGGATACCCCTGACCGCCCTCAGCGATATATGCCGACAACCTCGGGAAAAATGATGCGCTGTATTCCGAGTCGACGAATTCCCGGAATTCGTAGATCTTATCCTGGGATTCTGTCATCTTCAGCATGAGGACATATTCGTTGCCGTAATGTCCGACGACAGAGTCCGCGGAACTCTTTGCTTGAATTGCGACTCGGTTGGCGCTCTCGTCAACAAATGTGTCGATGATCGTGACGTTGAAGTTCTTGAAGTAGGGGAGGAATTTCGAGAAGTATTCGTTGTATTCGGTGTTGTTGTATGAAGCTCGGCCCAGTCTATCAGGATAGACGCGTTGGATGCAGTTTTCGGCGCGAGGAGCCAGGATGGCTTCCATGTTCCATTCATTGTACCCCGCGACTACTGCGAGCGCGGTAGTGAGAAGTTTGGAGGTGCTTTGTGATGAAGCCATTGTATTTGAAAAGATCTTAGGGTCTGCTTTCATGGGTTACACAAATGGTGCGGTGCCATGGATATATACCTAAGGCAGAGCACATGCTTACTGATACCTAGGTAATGAGCTGACTGCTGAGTGAGCCAGCCATGTTCTGCATTTAACCGACCCTAGGGTGCCAGGCAATGCTTACACTTTCCGTTAGCCTTCACCTGTACCCCGCAGAGAACTTGATAGAGTAATTAGCTTCTAGAGGAAGGTCACGTCCCGCATGGGAAACTATGTTGTCTAGCTTAGGTTTCATGCGAAAGTGACTGCATGCAGATGTGTACCGATGATATCAGCAGCAAATTACAGACATTTGTATGCCGATCGAGTGCTGCCGTCAATAGATAGCAGGGCGCAACCTTGAATGTCACTGCCCATATTCCCCGAATTAACACCGGAAGACCCATGACGCTCCTCGCTATTATCAGGCGGATAGATAGAGAGCACTTGGCGGACTTCAGCAGCTGATGATTACCGAGGCATAGCGCGACATTTCTGCTGCGTAGAAGCAATCTTTAGTCGCGTTTGATGCACCAAGGCTGCGACGCTGCTGAGTAGCTAAAATTAGTGCTGACGTCACGTGAAGCTAATGTCGGCAGAACTTCAACGGCTTCCACCGATCCCTCCAACCTCGAACGCAATATTATAGGGGGCATTGTCAGTGCTATCATCTGTCGTAAACTCTTGCCCGAACAGTGGACTGAAGTATAAATGATATGCAGCCTCATTGGGTTTCTTGCCTACAAACGTAGAAAACCTTGACTGATTTAGCGCTTTTGCACACAAACTGAATTTCTCGCAGTCTGACATTCGTGGGACGGGAACGTGAAACATGCCGGGCTTGGTGTTGTCGTTCATTGAATTGTTCCTCAACATCATGAACGCCGAGACATTAATCAACCCGCCGCCCGAAGTTTTTATGGAGAAGTGAGCGCAACTTAAAGCCAGGAGCTTCAGGGATCCGGGACATGGAATGTAAAAAAAACAGTGGGGGTAAATTTGGTGTGCCCTTTCGAAGATCAAGGTTTCACATATGCGCACCTGTGCGACACAGGTTTATAGCCCTCGATTTAACTCCAGATTATCGTAATTGTCGCGCCCCGTTCCTGATTGACAAGCTCGCGCAACTTGGTGATGGTCAAGCACTGCAAAGGATATCGCCTTGCCAAGAAAGGAGAATATTTGTTAGGCGTCGTATGCTGTGGATCCTGACGCAATCCTTTGACCGCGCGGCCCGTCCCCGGAGGGCCTGCACAGTGTGCACAGGAGACAAACAAGAGAACATTCGCATCGCCCAGATTCCGCTTCACACATTGTCGAGCGCGGCAGAGAAGAGCACTCTAATCGGTAGTCTCCTAGGGCGTCGATTATTGTTGGAAAGCTTCATGTCCACCAACGTGTCATGGGGCTGGAGGCGTTTGAAAACAACTTTGGCTTCTCCTTGTTTCTCTGGTCTCTCGATCCGATCCAATGGCCGAACGTCTGATGCCCAGGTGGGGTTTGGAAGTCAAATTAAGCAAATGCTCAGTGGTGTAGGATAACCTCACCACCCACAGATCCGGAATAGGCTCGCGGCCGTTCGGTTACCAAGCTTTCGATCTGTCGCTTTCTCGATCGATGGTGATCGGGCTGCCCAGGTGATTGCGGCCACTCATTACCGGATTGTCAGTCAATAATTCTACTCATGCCGACAGCAGTGGAGACAGCATGCAAAAAAAGCCATATGGCAAGGTTGTGACAAGGTTGAGATATAGAGATCGGCCTGAAGCTGCGTAAGCTAGCACTGATCATTGTAAGCTAAGGTGCCATCGCCGACAGGGAACGTACCTGCCTTCAGCCCACTCAATGAGTTGACGCAGGCTTACGCAAAGCAGCAACTCATGGGCCTCCATGTCAGTGTCAGTGTCACCATGACAGCGATAATGCCCGCGCCAGAACCCAAAAAGAGAAATGCTGAGCTCCACATGTGAACACTGATAATAGGGTGGTTCGACAAAACGCGCGCCCTATGTGCCACTGAATGTGTGCGTCGTCTCGCTTTCTTTCGTTGTGCTCTTCCTTTCGCTATCGTGTATTCCCTTTTGTTCAGACACTCATTTGCTTCAAGATGCTGGGCGGTAACAGACAACACTATTACATCGGACTGGCCGTATTCATTGTGTTCGCGTCATTCACGATCTTTCTCTCCCGGCAGGACGACCATGTCCTGTACAACCAGATTGGAAAGGTGCCTTACAAATGTGCATCTACTGGCGTTGATGGGTTTGTTGCACCACTCTTCGCGTTGATGTCTTCTAACATGCGACAGGTCCGCGAAGCCTGCTCTCAGCGATGCCATCTCAGCAGTGTTCGATTCCATAAAACACGATCCCTCAAACCCCGAATACATCGACGGCTCCGGCAAGAAGTTTGTCGCCAACCAAACCATATGGACGAAGCCCTTCGGCAAAAGGCTCCTCATTGTCGATATCGACACCCGTGTCCCCACCGACGAGAACCAGATCCTCAACCCTGCCAAGCTTAACTTTGAAGAGATGGAAATGCGCGGCGGCGGCCTCGTCTCCAACGCAATCATGAACCACTACATGTACGCTATGGTCCATGGCTATGACTACAAATACTACCAAGCGCAATCGATTCCCGACCACTACGACACATGGATCATGCCGCACGCGTTCCGCGACCTCATCGAGGACTACCAGTTCGTTGTTGCCCTGGATGCCGACGTAGTCCTCTCGCACATAGAAGTGCCTCTAGAATGGATGTTCAACCGCTGGGGCATCCAACAGCACACGTCCATGGCACTGCCGTGGGACACTGAAGAGATCAAGAACGGCGTACCGGTCAGCCTGGACAGCAAAGGCCTGCGCGTCCTCAACACAGGCTTCGTCGTAGCCCAGAACTCGCCCACGACTATCGACATGCTCGAGAAGTGGCGCGACTGTACCACGGAAACGCGCTACCACGGCTGCGGTCGCTGGAAGCAAGAGTGGTCGCACGAGCAGCGCGCTTTCTCAGAGTACATCCGGTATGACTACAACTTCACCGCCGAGACGATCGTTCCGATTGATTGCGACGACGCGGTCGGCTGGCCCGGCTTTGCAGCGGACAACCCGCAGAACCCGGGCATTAGCGATTGCTCGGGGAACTTTGTGAGGCATTATACCCTCAGCAAGAGCAAAGTGAAGGATGCCGGAATAATGAGCGTCATGAACCCGCTCGCAAATATCTTGCAGACACAGCTGCTCAAGCAACAGAGCTCTGTGTGGTACAAGGAGCCTGAGAGAGTCGAAGAGGCCAAGGACGAAGACGAGTCAGGGAAGGCAGCCGAGAACACTGAGGAGAGAAACGAAGAGGAAGAGGACGAGGCATTAATATTAGTGGGTCTCGGAAACTAGCCGATAAAACTACTTCACCCTCCATCACGATTTTTACTTCATGTATATACTACACATCTGGGGATAATTCGGTGTTTGGCTACAGAGATACCACTTTTGATAGACATAACACCAAGAAACAAGTCTTCCTTGTTACGAGTCAAGAAACGCGCTGCTGTCAACCCGATCCTGCATTTCGTCAGCAGTTCCACGGCATTCTCACAATCCCTCCCTCTCCTTCATGTCGATCTAATCAGAGAAAGCTATCTTCGTCGCAGAATCACAAAGGGAGAGGTGATCTACACCTCTCCTGCATATGATCAGCAAACTGCGCTGCATTCTCACAATCCTCTCATCGTCATCTTCAAATTGCCACGGTTCGTGACTCCCCGCCAGATCCTGTATCTCATCAGCAATTGCACCGCATTCGATAAATCCCTTGCTTTTCATTATCAGTCCCATCAGAGCTATCTTCGTCTCGCCATCACCCGCTCGATCCGGGCTAATTCCACAAGGACCAACCACAAGACAAGTCGGGCTCGGGTCAAGTGTAATTTGATGTCATCATTGGGAGTGTAGACTACACACGGGAAAGAGAGGGTGTGACGTACCGAAGTGTGATGGATTGAAGAGTGAAGGTAGAAGGCAGGGATGGGAGACTTAGGGGAAGGGAGCGATTAGTCAGCTAGCGCGAGGGGGAATTCGCTGGGCAGGCACGTTCCACACTTGCACATGAACTTGACACGATAAATCTGAAAGTCGAGTATGATGATCTTCATTTACTGAATGTAGTGAGTCGCTAGTAGCGCTTGCGAAGAGTGCGCGCCGGCACTGCGCAGGACATTTCATCCGCGAATATGTCACAGTCGATGACGCATCTCGTTTCCTTCATCCTTATTTCTCACGTCCATCTTCCCTCCTATCGCCTCGTAATTCCTCTATATCTGAGCTCTATCTGATACGTCGACCCTTCATTGCTTCGGTCCTTCATCCTAGCCCCCCAATGCCACCATGCGTCTTGAACCCCATGAGAAAATACAACTGTGCTTCTCGCGTCGAGCATTGAACTTCTTGGTTGTGAAGTTGTACCGACGGCCGCCGTGATGTTGGCGTCGATGTGGATGGGTAAGGGTGTGATGGAGATGACGACGTCGTGGATGAGACCGAGTTCGACCGTGAAGGCGAGTAGTTGGATGTGTTTGACATATTTGCTATCGTCGAAAGGAGAAGTGGCGGTGAAGTTGAGGTGTATTCCAGATATGGAGGCTTTGTTCTGAGGAATGTATTCTTCTATACGCTTTCCGTTCGCAGAATCGCCGATTTATAAAAACTCGGGCCCTTCAGTTGAGGATTGGAGTTGGTTGCAATAGTCGACGTCGGTGTGGAATGAATTGGTTGCGTACTCAAGAGTGTGTAAGCTTTATGAATGCGGAGGTCCCAACTCAAATACCCCCCTCACAATCACACCGTTTCCCACAATCACGCGCCATTCCTACCCCTCTTGAGCGAATATTTCGCTGTTTCATCGCAACAGCACGGCGGAGTGGCGCAGTGCAGTCGTTCAAGTGCGAGTCTGGCTAGCTTGAGGGATTTTGGCTCGATCTGCACGTTTTGGTGCCGAGGATCACCAACTTCCATCCTACGTGTGCCAGTACCATTGTTTGCGACGCCAAAGGCATTCGCGAAATACAAATATCGAGGACCGGTGGCTTTGCTGTTTGCTGTTGTGACATTGCACCATGATGGCGACCTTGATGGTCCCATAGCACGCCATTCGCATGCCATCCTGGTAATGCGCATGGACCGAAAGCATGTCACACAAGCAGCGCGCCTGAGTTGCCAGGAGAAAAACATGTATGATTTTGCGCCTGGAAGTAGCTGGGTATCTATCGAGGCTGATGTGCGCTGAAATGCGGCGACACTATGTAGTAAAAGGTCGGTGGTTGATCACCGAGCTACCGTGTGTCCAAACGCCAAAGCTCGTTCAGGCCGAGGGACGCCGCCCTTCCTGTTGATGTAGTGTTGAAAACCTAGACGCCTTGCTAAGTTACAATCATGATCAACGCTGCTAAAATTTGTACAAAATGCCTCAAACGAAGCAGAGCACTCGCACCGTGCCATCTTCGCTGCCACTAGCGATCCTTGAGTCGCTCACGCCAACGCAAGTGACGGGTCCCGTGTGACCTGCCATTGTGCCTTCATTCTTCCCGGTCCTGGGATCCCAAATCTTGATTGTCTTGTCTTCTGCGCCGCTGACCAGACGCAGCGAGTCAGCCGCCAGCGACCAGATACCTTCGATATGCCCCAGGAAGCGGTGCACCTGTCGACCAGAAGGTACATGCCAGAGTCCGATAGTGCCGTCAAGGGAACCGGTGAGCATGTAAGATGGTGGGTTGGATCGATCAGGGTTATTAGGGAAAAAGGAAGAATCTTCGTGGGAGCCCGACGAGGTGGAACGCTTTAAGAAAGAGAGCTTGCCACTGTCAGAGGCAAGGGATGCTGTGTCGGAAGTATCAGTCCTTCCGTTTCCATTGAATTCATCTTCGTCAATCTCGAATTCATGAGGCAGCGGAAGGACTTGCTGTACTTGACCTGCGTGTCCTTCGTACGTTTTGAGACACATATTAGAGTTGAGATCCCACAGCTTGACCGTCATGTCGTCGGAGGCTGAAAAGAGAGTCCTGGATTGAAGATCGATCTTGACAGAGTTCACCCAGTCAGTGTGGCCAGACAGCCGAGTGCGTGTCTTTTTCTCGAAATCGTGGATGTAAATCGTGTGATCAGAAGACCCAGACGCAAGCATGTTGCCAATATAATGTAAGCCAATGACGCCGTCGCTGTGTGCGATCAGCGTTCTCATCAGTGCGCCAGTGCGCCAATTCCACATTTTGATAGTCTTGTCCAGGCTGCCAGTGACCAATGTGCTCTCTGTGAACTGCAGACATCGGATGCCCTGAGTGTGGCCCTTGAGAGTGCGGATCTCCTCGCCAGTTTTGATGTCCCAGACCTTGACTGTAGCATCGTACGAGCCAGTGATGAGGACCTGATCGTCGAATTGGAGACACATGACTCCATTCTCGTGTCCCTTGAATATTTTCGTAGTGAACTTTCCGTCCTTCCAGTTCTTTCCAACCTTGAAACGATCCTTGTAGACATCTTTCCATGGTCGCTTCTTGGGCTGGTCAAAATAGGTTGCCAGCTGGTCGCGTGTCGAGTCTGTGCCGGTACAAGAGCGCTTGGAGGCCTCGGAGGAAGCATCGGCATCTTCAGGACGGGGACGTTTGGTGCCGGTAGTGGAGCTGGAAGAGTCTGATGTGCGGTCGGCCAAAGTGCTTGGTGGCTCCGTTGCCTTCACAGAGTGTGGAACATCCGTCGAGGTCTCGTTGAGGGCACGGCCGGATGCGCGCAGCTCAATCTTCCTCTTCTCTTTGCGCAGGCGTCGCTGGTCAAGCAGTGGGAGCCCCCAGCCGCACTTGGTGCACTTGCGGTCAATGTGCTGCTCACACATGCGGTGCCAAACGACGTCGTCATCGGCGAGCTGGCGCCATCTCCGACTCACTTGTGCGGCGTTGCATAGCGAGGATGTGTCGAGATAACAGAGGATCTTGAAGCCTAGCTCGGTGGGTAGTGCGCTGAGGAAGTCGATTTTGATGAGGTTGCGGGACCGAGGAAGAGATGAAGGACAGCTGTGGGGAAGCAGCATTGGCGCGAGGATGCCTTGCAGCATGAGGTTCCGGTGGCGGGACGGGGCAGCCTGAGAAGAGCGACCAGACGTTGGCGATGCTCTGCTGGTCGACTTGGGGATTCGCGTTGGAGTTCCTGCAATAGTCAGCGAATGTGCTACGGAGTGATTAAGATGCATGTCGTACATCCTGCAGCTCCTGCATCGACGGCTCGTCTGCTTGCCGTCGACACAGCAG